>NW_024498730.1:600000-845422 GCF_017590055.1 Onychostruthus taczanowskii
TAATGGCTCAATTATGAAAGTAACACCAAAAAAAAAGAGGTCCTTGCCCTCCAACTTTTCCTGTCCCCCTTCATATACTACTATGGATGTAAGCATAGAAACCTTGAAAGCTGAGTCTAGGTTTTCCCTAAAGACAGACTTATACAACACAGATGAACAAGAAATTCAACTTTAAGTGAACGCTATCCACTTTTAAGAGACAGAGGGGCAGGGACTCTTCTAGCCACTGATAGGAACAGCCAGGTGGAGGGAGTCCAAAGCTGCATCAAGATTTAAGTGTTCCTGGTCTCAAAGACCAGTTACACTATCAGAGAAACTGCCCTTACATCTCACCTGCCCTCATAAAGGCAATTATGATGGACAAAAAAGGATGGCCTTAGATTTACAGACTTTCAAAGATCCTGATTCACTTCCGTTTCTGGATAACACTAAAGAAATGCCCTCTGTATAGAGTGGAGACTCAGTGAAATAAGAAGCAATCTATACATCAGTGTGCAGTGTGAAGCAGCACATCTCCTCTTTTTCAGCTGAATGCCATAGTCCAGGTTACTAAAGATGTCTACAAAATGATGATGATGCTGCATAGCTTGCCAAGTATTCTTAACATCGTGAAATGTGGCTGAAGAGGAACAGGACCTTTACCAGGTCTTTCTGGAGCAGTGAGGAAGCCACTTGGAAGAAGGCTCCAGTTGATGTGTCCCCATGAATTATCTGTGTATGATACAGCACACCTTTGATTAGGATCCAAGAAAATGAGAAAAAAACTTCTTTTACCCACGGATCATTCACAATAAAGCCAACATCTTGCACAAAAGGAGGTACCTTATTTTCTACCAATAAATGCTCTGATTCAGAGAAGCATATCCTATTTTTCATATAGGTTCTTGCACCAATACACAACTCCCAGAACAGCAACAGAATCTCCTCTGAAACAGGTTCCTAGAATGATGAATGGCTCAAATTAAATAAAGAGAAGTGATAAAAAAATGGTTTGCTAAAGATATCCACTAGAAGTAAAAGATAACTGCTCTTCAACTCTTCAACAATGGCAGAAATGCTGCCTTCTCTTTCTTCCTAGGGGCACAAAGAAGAAATTTAAGGTACAGTTCCATGTTAAAAGACCATCAATTCTACTTTCACATTCCAGTAAAATCAAAAATGGTTGCTAACATCACAATGGGTTATATTATCAGGATGCAGGAAGTTGGGGAAAAAAAAGTCACAAACTGTACACACAAGTATACTTCTGCAATGGAATGGAAATTTTTGAAGAAGAAAAAAAATCACACAGAAATGAGACAGACAATAGTTTCTTCCTCTTCCCTCTAATGGAGAATTATCAGTTACATTATATAAGGTTTGCTTTCACCCAAATTACCCAACAAGAACAAACAGCAAAATACTTTTGCTCTATTGGCAAGGTAACAAACACATTCATCAGCAACCTGGTCAAGTTGAAGTTGTCCCTGCTCATGGCAAGGGGGTTGGAATGACATTATTTTTCAAGTCCTTTCCAACCCAAATAACTCTGTGATTTTGTGTATTACCAGATCTTGTGTCAGAAACTGCTTTTTTAACAAAATGCATGTAGAAACAGCAACCTGAAGGGTTGCCTAAAAAGATCTAAAGAAAACATAAATTGAGAATAATGTTTCTAAAAATTTGTTTTTCATAGATAAATAAGATAAAATCATGATAAGTTGAATGTCACTATATAGAAACATAAACCATTCTTATGTAAAAGACAAGATATTGTTTAAAGCTTTTCTTAATCATATTTCACCCAGGAGTTATACCATTCAGTTGCTATAAATTGTAAATTCTATCTAAAACCAGCAAATACTGCAAGAAGTACAACAAGCCCATTCCAGGCATGCACAAACCAATCTTTACTTCTTAAGTTTCATGAAAACTTTTAAAATGACCAAGTGAGAATGTTTAACTACAGTTTACTAAACAATAATGAAAAGGTCTTTTGTTTCACTTCTTTCAGGAATAGTATGAATCCATCATGACAACAATGCCCACAGTCATTACTTGACACTGTGCTGAGCACTATTTCACTATGATTTTTGCTTCCAGTTAGCAAAACTACTACTTCTTACAAATCAACCAGTACCAAAGTTCTCAGCTGCAGAGCCAAGAGCATAATTTAGGTTTCTTGACTTCAAGTCAAGTAGCCTCAGCGTTGTGCAAGGAAGCCAACACACAAATTTCCTCCATTTCTGTCAAATACAAGTCTTGCAGGAAAACGGCCTCTGTCATCGGAAAACAGGGATCAACCCTCTCCCAGTGCGGCAGTTTGAGCCAGCTAACAGGTGAGGAAGAACTCCAGGCTGGCAGAGCCTGCATTCATTTCTATCTCTTGTTGCACTACGACACAACCAATGCCTTCCAGGCTGCAAACTGAACCAGAATCCTCTCCTACCCAGAAGTAGGGAGATGAAGGGCAACAGCACTGTTCATCAAACTATTGAGAATATTAATTGACAAATGCATCTAGGTCTCATTTGCATTGTAACCCTGATATCAACATTCACACCATAATGCCCCAGATCTACTAGTGCACAAAAAATTGCTTAACAAATTAGCCCAAGGGGATGGAAAAAGGTTTCACACACAGAGAAGATCTATGCTGATCCGGGTCTTTGACAAGTTGTGTGCTTTTTAATGCAAAATTTATCACTTCATCCAGCTCACAACACTTAAGTGACAAATAAAGCTTAAATGAAATGAAGGCTATCACACAATCCGCCCAGTGCAGCAGCCTCTGCAGTAGCATTCTTGAAATGGCTCAGAGTGATGAAAGAACATCCCCAGTTGAGAGAATTTCTTCAGGAATTTGCCCAAGCACAGGGAAAAAACCACCAAAAAACAAACCCACATCAAAATAGAGGCCTGGGATTTGAGTTTTGTAAATATTTAATTTTTCTGCAATTCCAAAACAGAAAGGGACTAACCTGGACACTGAAAAGAAGACAGTAAAGAATGTGGCATAAGGCATCCCTCTGGTGGATTATAGCATAGGGCACATAATCGTTGGATAGTTCAGTTTTGTTTCAACTCTGTATTGAAGAAGCACCTAAATAAATACGGGGAGACTGCACTCAAATATTTATTTGAGTAATGCATACACTAGACTCTTTGGGGAAGGAAAAAAAAACCAACTTGTTATTGGGGAAATTTTTTTCAGTTCAAGACAGTAAGATACTCTCCAGGAAAACTGTATTTCCTACATGTTTTTACCGAACATTTACCAATTGTACTTTTTTTTAGAAAGTGGGACAAGCATTTTTGAAGGAACAAAAGGGAAAATCGGGATTTCATTAAAATATTTTGAAGTCAAGTCACAATTCACCTTAGAAATTGGTTATGAAAATCTAAGGTGCATTGTATTTTTAAATTGTTTGTTCTCTTGCTTTCTAGGTGCTTTCTTCTTCTCAGACTTGTCCAAGTTTCCTTGCCTCTAAAAGTGAGCACTTTTGGAAGGTTCTCACAAGACAAACACCCCTTTTCATCTTTGGCTATGCAGTTTTTCCTTCACAAACACGCAACCTCATAGGCTGGGGTACAGCTTTGAACGGTATGAACTAAACAAATTCTTTCTGATCATCACATTTTCCACACTCCTCCTGCTCATTTACATGCAGCCCCTTGCCTCTGTGAATTCTGCTGTTCAGTTCTTAAAAAGAAGCCAAGACAGCTTTCTAAAGCCACAAAAACATCCTCATTTTTTCTCACTGAATTACTCTCTTGCACTTCTGTCAGCTGAACTGGCAGGCCAAGGGAGACTGCAGAACAAATATTAGAACGCTGCATCTAAATTCAACTGGGACAACAGATGAGGCTTCACTTTTAAGGATGTACCAGGAAAACAAGAATTTATAAAAGGGACAGATTAAATCATAGAATCATTTAGGTTGAAAATGGCCTCCAAGATCATTGAGTCCAGCTGTTAATGTAACACTGCCAGAATCACCACTACACCATATCCCTAAGAGTCTACCTACACGGCTTTTAAATACCTCCAGCGATGGGGACTCAGCCACAACTACTGGCAACTTGTTCCGATGTTTGATAACCCTTTCTATGAAGAAACCTTTCCTAATGCTCAATTGAAACATCGTCCTGGCACAACTTGAGCCTATGTCCTCTCATTTTGCCACTAGATGTCTGGGAGAAGAGACTCACACCCACTTTTCACACCTTTGTAGCGAGCAATGAAGTCATCCCTGATCCTCCTTTTCTCCAGGCTAAACACCCCCAGCTCCCTCAGCTGCTCCTCACAGGGCTTGTGCTCCAGACCCTTCACCAGTTCTGTTTCCCTTCTCCAGACACGCTCCAGCAATTCAATGTGTTTCTTGGAATAAGAGGCCTAGAACTGAGTATAGAATTTCAGGTGAGGCCTCACCAGTGCTGAGTAAACATGGACAATCACTTCCCTCATCGTGCTGGCTAACTACTACTGGTACAGGCCAGGATACCAGTGGCCTTTTTGGCCCCCTGGGCACTGCTGGCTCATGTTCAGCTGCCGTCAACCAGCACCCCCAGGTCCTTTTCTGCCCGGCAGTTTTCCAGCCACTCTGTCCACAGCCTGTAAGCACTGCTTGGGGTTCTGATGAAAGTGTAGGATGCATCCTTCAGTCTTGCTGACCCTCATGCTATTAGTCTTGGACCATGGATCCAGCCTGTCCAGATCCCTCTACAGAGCCTTCCTACCCTCCAGCAAGCAGATCAGCACTCTCACCCAACTTAGTGTCATCTGTCCAGATCACCAATTAACTTATTAAACAGGACCAGACCCAGTACTGACTTCTAGAAACTCAATTTGTTTCTGGCAATCAGCTGGATTTAACCCTATTCACCACCCCTTTTAGGGACCGGCCATCTAGCCAGGAGCATGGAATTAGAAGAGACAAAGACTTCTATGGAAAAGACAGGCATACATAAGTTCCCAAGTGGCTTTAAGGCTATTAAATAGTACAAGAAAATATATTATGTATCATATTTATTATATTATAATTATGTATTTATTGATTGTCCAGCCTGTTCTGTGCTGGTGTGGCCCCACTCCAAATCCTGTGTGCAGTTTTGGGCACCACAATGCCTCACAAGATATAAAGCTATGAGAAGCAAGCATCCAAGATGGTGAAAGGCCTTGAGGGGAAAGTGTGTGAGGAGCAGCTGAGGTCATTTCACAGGTCTGTTCAGCCTGGAGAACAGGAGACTGAGGGGAGCCCTCACTGCAGTTCCAACTTCCTTGTGAGGGGAAGAGGAGGGGCAGGCACTGATCTGTGTGGCCAGTGACAGCACCTGAGGGAATGGCCTGGAGATCTGTGAGAGGAGGTTTAGGTTGTATATTAGAAAAAAGTTTTTCACCCCGAGGGTGTTTGGGCATTGGAGCAGCTCCCCAAGGAAGTGGTCACAGCACCAGCCTGAGAGAGCTCAAGGAGTGTTTGGAAAAATGCTATCGGGCACATGGTGTGACTCTTGCGGATGTCCTGTGCAGAGCAAAATATAATTTTTATTTACACATATATGCACACTAAATATAAGCCCTGTGGCTCAGATGAGCAGAAAGCAAGCCTGCTTTCTTTCCCCTGCCGGCTCATGCTGCACGTAACGAAGGCTTGCAAGCACCGGGAGCAGCGCTGCCACTTCCTGCTGCATTTGCAGAGCACTTTAAGGTCCCGAGCAGGCAGCACCAAAGCAGCAGCAGCAGCAGCACCAAAGCAGCAGCAGCAGCACCACCAAAGCAGCAGCAGCAGCACCAAAGCAGCAGCAGCAGCAGCAGCACCAAAGCAGCAGCAGCAGCAGCAGCACCACCAAAGCAGCAGCAGCAGCACCACCAAAGCAGCAGCAGCACCAAAGCAGCAGCAGCACCAAAGCAGCAGCAGCACCAAAGCAGCAGCAGCACCAAAGCAGCAGCAGCGCTGCCCGGTGCCGCCAGGCGGCCGCAGTGGCGCTGTCCTCACAAAATCCTATTTCAAAACCATCCTTTGATAGTAAACATGACAGAAAACGTGATGTTAAAACAAAATTGTTAGGTGCTTTTGCTTTCATCTCAAGCCCATACCCTTTCTCAAACAGACTGGGCTTGGTTTGTTTGTTTGGTTTTTTTATTGATTCTGGCTTTATTGAGGGCCTTTTCTTACAACATTTATTTCAGGAATTAATTGTATTGTTTATAAAAAGGAAACAAACATATTCCCCATTCAGTTTCATGCTCTGGAAAAAGAGAAACATCTGGTACTCCAAAGATAAATCACGCACTAATGCAGATAGAGACACCAAGATACCACGACAATAGGTACCTGAAAATTAGCAATCCTGTATTTTAGCACTTAACAATAAAAAGCAGAGCTATAGCTACATTTTCAGAGTGAAACTTTTTCTTCCCAAATGCTTTGTACCTGAATTTAAACAGTTTACACTTTCAGAAAGTACCACAAGGTCCTTTTAAGTCCTGATTTTGCCGACATAAAAGAGTAACTTCTCATTACACCAGAAAAGTAAACAACCTACACAGAGGGATTTTCTATAATTAATTCACTTGTATTTCACAGTACTTGTAATCTCTGACAGTAAGAGCAACAGTTAATAATTTCAATTGAGTATGCATTAAATACTAGGGATTGTGTGTTTTTTTTTTACAACAGTGACACTTATTGGGCATGCTAATCCTTTTAGCAAGAGATTCACATTTTCATTCCCTCTCTAATTATTGTGGAACGGAGTTACTACAAAAGCAGTCACCTGAATTGGTTTGGCGCTACCCAGTGCAGGTCATCATTTACCATGATCAGAGGCAGGGATGGGGGCAAAAAGCAGTATTTATGCAGCAGAGTGTAGCAAGTTCCAAACACGAAAACTCAGCATCAATTCACAACCCCCATATGTTATGCCAATTAAAAGTACACACGCAAAACTTTTCTGGGATGAGTGGTAGGCATGAGTGGAGTTGTCTGTGCTTCTTACAGCTGCTATTGGACTTAGACGCATACATATGCATCATCAAAACCCAGGAAAATATCCCATTACAAATGAAACAAAAGCTTGTTCAAGATGAAGGGGGGTGGGGGGGAAAGAAATTGATTGTATTCAAAACACAACTGCAAGATACTCAGGTCTTATCTACGAATTACCTAAATCTCAAAAAATTCAGCTTAGACCTATTCCAGGAGCAAGTTCTCCTCTCCTTCTTTTGCTCAACAACAGTTCTCCCATTGCCCTGACAGAATTGCTCCAGTACTCCCCCAACAGGAAGCAATCGGTTCTTCAAAATTTGTGAGGGAACAGCTTTTGAAATAGAAAACTGATGTTTGGGGAAAAAACAAAACTGATCCTATTTCCTTGTTGTTCGCCACCCCCCCTCCCCCCGCCCCTAAAATTATTTTAATTTTTAGAAAACAGTTTCTGCCTCTTGAGAAATAACACTCTAGCAACTAACTTTTTTTTTTTCATCAAAGATGTCTTCCTTTTCACATACTGCTTCACATACAGCCAGAAGCTGGTTTTCCCAAGTGTTCTGGGACCTACAGCACCAGTCCAGTGGAGAAGCCTTGGAAATGACAATTTACTCTCTCACAGGGGTCGAAGAGGTTCTAAAGAAAACAAACCTTACCTCTCCTGAGGCACAACATGTGCCCACAGTCTTGGAGTAAAGTAGATTTCTCCACCACCCATTTTTTAAAAACTCAACAAGGCTTGAGGCGATAAACCCTGGAAGTGATTTCACCTGAAGATCAAAATTAATTTAGGTATAAGGCAAAAAGATCAATTATACTTGAATGTTGGATATGTGCATACACACTGGAAAGTGAAGAGTTTATTTGCAGTTTCGTTTTCTGAATTTTTTTCCTAGACTTTCATCTTGTCGCACAGATTATGGTGCTAGGAAGATTTTTTGTATATGCTTCAGGAAGGTAACTACTGAAGGGACGTAGAATTTTCAATTCACTTGATCAATACTGGCTTTAAAAGCTACTTCTGACTTAGTCAGCCCCATTCACTTTAACTGTAAACACACCACATTTCTTTACAGTCACCATGTTTCTGGACCTTCTGCTCCTTGGGATACCCAGACAAATGAAGTCTGAGAATTAAAAAATGCTACAGCAAACTCAGCAAACCTGAGTTCAAGGAGACTTGAACTTGTCTTAGCACAATAAAATAAAAATCCAAAAGTTTGGTTCTGGTGTGCTTGCAGTATCAGGATTTGGTGGTGAGGTAAATTAGACTCAGTAGGTGTACATAATCAATTTCATTAAGTTAGATTTCATTAAGAAAAAAAATTAAGTTAACTGTGAAAATAAAGTAAGTGCAGCCACCATTCCTGAAGTGCCTCATTTCATTAATTATTTATTCTTTGCAACTAAAACATAGCTTTTACTCTTGTGGCATCTTAAAATTAAAAAGAAAAAAAAAATAGGAAAAAACCCTAAAACCAAACCAAACCAAACTAATCCCCTCCCCAAAACCAAACAAAAACCAAAACAAACAAACAAACAAAAACCAACAAAAAAACCTACAAAACAACCCCAGAAACAAAAAAAACCCCTTAAAAAGATCCCCACACAAAAATCAAACAAAAACCCCAAACCAAACCAAAACAACAACAAAAAACCCCAAACAAACAAACAAAAACACCAAAAAACCATGAGACCACTGAAGCACCATATGTATTCCATGGTCCAAAATTCTAATTATAACTTTATTCAACTTCAGCAGTACACTTTGTACTGCTACTGTTTTTGAATGTTTCATCTTCCTGCATCCATATTCAAGTAGACAGCCAAGCAACAGAAGTGACCAACTCTAGCATCAAAAGTTTATTGTTATTCCATTGGTCATTCAACACCTGCAACTCTGGAATCTGAGAAAAACAAGCTGGGTACCTGTCTACTGCTTCCTGCAACTGGTTTTTAAAAGGCCAATTCATTACTGGCATACAATCCAGTCAGGCCAGCGTTTATTTTTAATCATCCAGTCATAATGCAAGACAATTCAAACAATGGAACAATTGTTAGTTTCCAAGCTTCATCTCGAACCAGATTTTCTATCCTTGTTAAGGTTTCTAGTAGCCTTAGTTCTCACTCTATTAATAGAACAACGATGTGCTGTATTCTTGAAAGCATTTTACTTTTAGTCAAACATTCCTGTGAGTACGTATCTAAGTATGTCATCTTACTACACACTGTCACATTAGCTGTATTTTCTTGTCTGAAGGAAGCAAACCTGAAAATAGCTCTGTGTAATGCATAAAATTTAACAGTACATTTGATCATATCTAACCCTTAAACCCCATAAAATTCACACTATACAATGCATTTCGTAAAACTACTGTATCACAAACCTTACAGAACACAAACATCAAACTGAAGGCCACATTGACCAAAAATACTAAAACTCTGCAAAATAATCGAGCTGTTTTGAGTCTTAAGTCATTCGGCATCATTCATATACATGCTACAACAAACAGCTCAATTCATTAGCCAACTTTCCACTGTTTTCCTGTCACACTAGTCGTACCTCTCTGCATTCCTTTCCTTCTACTCCTGCCTTCAAGGTCTTAAGCAACTCACCTCTCCTTCTCAAGATGTCTCAACAGTCCACTCAGCCATGCCAGAGAGCATTGCTGAAGTTCATTCCTAAACTTTAACATGGCTTGCACGTAACTAAAATGAAAACAAAATCTGTTGCAAAAGGGAGTTTAGCAATTTTTCTGTCACCCAGACAGTGGGATGCACAGATTCAAGTGCAGATCTGGGGATCACATTTGAAAGGTTTAGGTCTGTAAGTCTTGTATTGATATATTGTATCCTCACAGTGTATTTGGAAAAAGAGTAAAAAAAAATCACCCAGTCCTTCCCAAGACCTTATATACCATGAGACAATGGATTAAGCCAGCTGCACCTTCTTTAGTAAAAGACATTCAGAATCCCTTTACTCACAGCAAAGGTTCCTCCTCAGAGCCTCCAAAGGACTATAATTATTTTTTTCAAACAACAAAATCAATCATATAGCCACAGCTCTGAATTCTTCTGGGACAGTGTCACCAGCAACCTATCATCCAACATAAAACAGTACTACACTAAAATTCACCCTTACCTGATAACACCGATAAAACACTCTCTGGCAAGAAAACAACAGAAGGGCACATGAGAGTGGTAAAATTCAAATGTTTTTCATTCCTTTCCCTCAATATCCTTGGAAGGCTGGTTGAACTCCAAGTATACCTACCATGCAGTTATGCATGACTTTACTAACAAAATTAAGAAGTGACAGCAGCCAAAAAACAAGTAGTAAATCAACACAAGGGACAGAGGGGTGAAGTCAGCTGCCCCTTTTCTTTCGTATCAAGATAGTAACTTTTACATCTCTGGTTCATTCCTATAGCACTAATCTGAGTTTATCTGCAGCCCTCTTTCTTCACTTGAAAGGACGCCAACAGAACAATTTGAAACTAGAGCCCTTGATGCAGTATTTCTACCGAAACACTTCACATGCATGTAACATCAATGTAAGTAAATTCAGGCATCACTCCAACCACTAAATGAAACCAAACTGACACATCCCTATGAAATAGGGCCACTTCCACTGAACTGCAAACTGAGTACACAAAGAATAAACTAAGCAGAACAAGCTCAGCAAGTAACAGAAAAAAAATTTATTCCGCCTTTTGCAACCACATGAGGCTTTGAAAACAACTAAGAAAGAAAAACAAGAGAATCCTTTTGCTTATGTGGCTGAAGGGAAACTAAACAGGTCAGAATCATTAAGGTTTAGAAATTATTCCATTAAATTACCACCCTGAGCAAATCTCATTTTGGTAGCAACTAGTTCATTCTCAACTGAGATTTGGAACTGAAAGTTTTCTTCTTGTGGTCTGAGCCACACAAAAGATCATTATACAATTCAAGAACCTTCTGACACACAAAGCAGAAGCAAACCATAACGTTCACATCTGAAAAAAACCAGAAATTATCTACCTGCCTATAGATGAAAATGCTTTAAAAAATCTAATCAAATTAGTGCGATCCAAGAGTTTTAGTCCATTTATATTGCTGCAGAAGACATTAGGAACATATCTACTGGTTTCTACAATATAAACCAAGAAAAGAAAGTTTGGAAAAAGAGCTGAAAATTAGGTCAAATTATAAAAACATGGGAGGGAAGTTAATGAATAAAATTTAACTAATTAAATTCTGTAGTTCTCCACCATAGCAACATTAAAAAGAGACATCATAATAATCTATCAAACAAAAAGCCGTTCAGAAAATTGTAAACATACTTAAGACATCCACATATGTTAGAACTAGATTATAAGTATTTCATATACACTAAAGGGACAGCAAAGAGGGATATATCAACAGTACCCTGGTACAGGGGGTCTCACATTCTGCCAACAGTTTGACAAGTGTCTTTGAAGTACAAGACTCCTCGCCTTCTTCCACCATCTTAACCTATCCTTAAAACCTTCAGGTGCACTGGGCACTGCACACAAACAGCCAGGAAAGAATTCTTGCCAAAGGGGAGCTGAGCACACAACAGCTATTGGAAATATCAGCGGGCATCCATCTGCAATCAACACCATGTCTTTAGAAGTCTGACACTAGGATGTTTTGCCCTAATGTAACACATCATACTGAGGTAAAGTGCATACAAGTATTTGTCAACTGCCAGCAACTGAAAGGGAGTTCCTGCCAAAGTACCGAGTCAGAAACAACATCCCCACTGAAAGACTTTTAGGAAACAAAGTGTTAGAAAATAAAAATTTACAGCCACACTATAATCGTTACTTAGCCCACAGACAAAACAATGCAAGTATAGCTCCACAAAGAATAAACGAGTTCTTATGCATCATCTAAAGAGCATGGACACACATGCTATCAATTAGCTATGCTACTGCCACTTCAATTGCTTCAATAATGTATCAACTCTACCAACAGAATAACCAAAACCACTGACCGCTTTTTATTTCTGGAATAAGAATTGCTGCGGAAAACAAAGAAATAAAAAAAAGTAAGTTATTTTTCATCCTGTTCTGCAACTCTTCAAAAAGCTTCTGAAATACTTGTTGGACAGAAGAATCCTCAGCCACAGCCATTAAATAAACCTCACATTATCCACTAGATTTTTGCAAGTGCTAAAACATAGGAAGAAGAGCCATCAGTGCCAAGTGCTGACCAGGGCAGCAAGCTGCTCAGTTCAGTCAAAGGCCAACGATTTGCTTCACAGAGCTTTGTTTATGGAGCCTAGAATGACAGCCTAGCTAGACATCCTGCATTATCTCTGAAAAGCTCATATTGACTAAAAGCCATAAGGAGTGAGCATTCGGAATGCTCTCTTACCATGGAATAGACATACATGTGCAAGCAAAACATAGAGCAGGCTAAATACATACATATTATTAAGTCATAAATCAATGAATAATGAATAGGTGCATTATTTCTTGTAGCTGTATTCAGATGCTGTAGATCAGAGCTGGTTTCTTTCCAAGTTTTAGGGGTTTTTTTAATACTGTGGTTTTTTTAACAAGAACCATCCAAAACTCAGTTATGCAACACTCAGGCAGTATTGTTTTTCAGATATTTTTCAGATTTTTTTCCGAAATTTTTCAGATTTTTCAGATCCAGTGGCAGAATACACAAAAAAGATACTGCTCCTTGATTACTTAATAGGGCACAACACAAGACACAAACACCTGGAAAGCAGTTGCTGATTATCTGCCTGTTTAGTTAACTGCTAGAACTGCAGGCAATGAAGGAGCATTTTCTTATTTACTGCATTTTGAAGATCTGGGATAGAGATGCCTGAAGCGTTCATGAAGGCATCTCTCCTACTATTTAGTAAGTTAGATGATGCTTTATTCTCACAAAGCATCGAGAGTAACTGCATTTACATATTGTTTTCCACTGTACACTCCAGTTAGGATGCATTCAGGAGCATAAATCTGCCTGAAGGCTGGAACTTGGGTACTTGCAGTATATGTCTCTCCTATCAGCACAGATGACACAAAATTCTTGGAGAGTTCTTAATTTTCATGGTAAGGAATACATTCCAAATATGGCTTTAAAAAATGAAGTGATTCTAAGTTCATTTGCAATTTTAACAGCCATGAATTACAGTCAGAATTCCTAGTACAGTAGTAAATTTTATATTGTTCGCACAGCCTCATTAGGAAAAATAAAGAGGAAGCTAGAACTCAGAGCTGTAGTATCTCTCCAGGTTGTTCTCTCTTTTTCTACAAAATAATGAGCAAACTGGTGTCTTTATAAAAGAAATGGAATGTGGCCTTATTAGCAACTCTGTTATAAGGAACATAACCATTGCAGTAGCTACACCAACCATGTCTCCCTGCTTGAGTCCACATAAGAAACATGAGCTCTCTCACAGTCTCACACAGTAGACAGAGGGAATGATCAGCCAAAGCTCCCATTTTGCTGACAGAGAAGCTGGCACTGAATTCATAACCAACACAACTAACTTCCACACTGCATGGACTCACGGCTGTGAACCAAAAAGAAGCTTTAACCAAACCAATTAATTCTTACTTCTTTACATGAAAGGCAGGCCCTAAAATGGTTTGAAGAAATGCCATACACTCCATTGAGACCTGACAATCCACACTTTTTATCAGAACAGAAGCATTGCCATTAATTTCAAAAGGATTCCCTCGATATTGATAAAAGCAGGCCAAAAAAAAGTTGTTATTTGGGACAAATGGAACGAGACAGTCTGACACTACATGTGTTTGAATACACTGAGAATCATCTTACTTCAGTAATCATTCCATGACTATAACTTTGTTTAAGCGAAGAATTTAAACTATAGCCATGTGAAGTGTACATCTGTAAATGCAGGCTTTGCAACTCCTGTAGCTCAAACGTGCATGAGTCAGACTTTCCATCATCTCAGGACAGCACATGTAAAACCTCATCCCCAGGAGGCCCCTGCAAAGCAAGGCACCAGCACATTATATGGCTGTTTCTATTTCTCTCACCCGAGCCAACAGCAAATGATTACACCTACTTACCAAATGTACTGGAGCAACCGTGTCAAATGCACTGGGATCTGTGTCAAAGGGCTTACAAGAAGGATTAAGAAGAGATCAAACACTCAAATACAGGTGAGGTTGAAGATAACACAACAAGAAGAGTGGATTAAATTATCCAGATTAACTGCACAACCTCTGTGGCAAAAACAAACCCTAACCAAACAAAACCAACAAAAAATAAAAACCAAACCATTCAACCAATAAACAACCTGAACACACCGAGTATGGAAATAATCTCATACATAATCAACACTTCAAGGATACTTAAGAGTACTGATTATTCTACAAGCCACCATTCTACACGACACCAAAAAATTATGAGGCGTAAATAAGTGTTTATGGCTTCCATCCACATTTTAGTGGGGGTGGGAGAAGAGACTACAGGTAAGTTCAGTTTTCTGCATGCCGGCATGCACACCACACCAACCCCATCACTCCTGACAGATGCTGCCTATTACTCCATAGCCACATTGATTACTGCAGTTCAACAAATGACAATCTTAAAGAGCCAGGACCAGTGAGAGGGGGAAGCAGCTATTCTTCACCAGACTTCTGAGTTTGTTTCTCCATTGGGGTTATTTTCGGTTAAAACACTGACCTGCACCCTGGGCCCAACCAGTATTTAAAATACAAAACTTCCTGCAGCCTTCAGGAACCGCAGGAACCTGCCAGCGCTGCGGAGGACAAGCTGCCTCCCCGCTCCCATTTAACTGGAAAAAACACGGTATTCCCACCGCCCTCGGCACCAGCACAGTCTCCGCCTGCCCCGCCGGTGGGCAGCGCGGAGCCCACCCGCAGCCGCGCTGGCGCTCCAGCCCCGCACCGCGGCCGCAGGTGAGCGCCCCTGTGCGCGGCTGTCCCCCGCGCCCCGCACCGCAGGTGCGCCCCCGCTTCCCTGCCCTCCCCTCAGGGCCCACGGCCGGGGAGCGAGCCCGGCTGGAGGAGGAGCGCGCTGGGCGCCGGGGATGCTACCGACCTGCTCCGCCCCCGCCGCGGGCTCCCGCGGGCCGCTCCCGGCCGAGCCCTGCGTCGCTCCCATAGTAACATCGCCGGGCCCGGCGCCCGCGGCTCCGGGGGCTGGCGGTCAGTCCCGGCAGCCTCGGGAATGCTTCTCCCGCCTCCGCCCCGCGAGGGAACCGGCCGGGCCGCTGGCGAGGGGCTGCGGTGGAGCCCGACAGGACAAAGCCGGCTCTGAGCAGCCCTCCACAGAGAGACTTTGTCCTGCCGGGGCCCGGCCGCCCCCGCCGCCAGGCAGTCGTGCCTGTAAACGCCCCGGGGAGGCGAAGAAACACTTCCATTCTCCCTGGGAAGAAAAGAATTGTTATTCCCCATTTACAAAAATATTTCTTGTGTTCCTGCCCTTGGCAGCGGCCAGCAGCTGACGCCCGTCACAGGATAAACGGGAGCAATGGGGCCGGTGGCCCAAGCCCGGGCAGCATTCCTGACATGAGGGTTTCGGACAGTATCCCTGTTCTGTCAAACAGACATGCACCAGTCATGTCCACCTTTTCTGTCAGTGTGTTTTTAGGAAGACGTGGATGTGAAAGCCTCCACACAGCTGACACGCCTTACGTCCACAGCCTTGGTCAGACTTCCTTCCCACCACCTAACAGCCTTCCACACTGGTCTTGAAAGTCCACACCACTGCTATTAATTCAGAGGCCAAACTGCTTGCTTTGGGAGCTGTAATTAATTACATATTGTAAAAAAGCACGGTATTAACTATTCTCAAGACCTTGCAGAAATGAGTGGTCACTAAAAACACTAAGGAAGAGAAGATCGGCAGAAATTCAACCACATTACATTCAGAAAAAAATACTTCTTTCCCAAGTGCTGCTGTCTTCCTGGCTTTATGCTATTTTGGGTGCATGAGGCAATACTTGAATCAACTCTTGGAAGGAAGAAACTAAGAATGAGAACCAACTGTAAGGGAAAAACTTTCTAAAGCCAATGTATAAAAAAAAAAAAAAGGGCAAACAGCCCATTACTTTGTATCGCCTACCCTCAAATCTAAAGAGAGTAAGCCAAAAAAATACCAAAGCATGAACTTTGCTCTTCTTTGATGTTGTTCCTCCTCTCAGTTTTACAAGTGAGCGATACCATACAACTTTTTTGCAACACTAGCAGTCCAGTATATGGCAGAAGTCGGGACCACTTGGAAAAATGAAGCACAGGGGGCTAGGTTCTTCACGCACATGGGATACTGTGATAGCTTCTGCCATCAAGAATTTGTCCATGATATACAGCATGGCAAGGCAAAACAGCTGTCACTCTCCACACCGGTGTACACCTCTGCAAATTGGATGCAACTTTCCAAAGAGCACTGGCAACATCAGCATAAAATGCCGTGTCACGGCATTAGCAGAGAAATCCACTGTCCAGTACTTGTTGAAATGACATGACACAATGAAAACATGTCTTTGCTGCAGACAATTACATAGTTTTAGATGCAAGAACAACATTTGTTTTAAGCTGGATGGCAATATACTTTTTGAAAAGCACCTGTCAGACATGAAGTGGGACAGGAAAAGAAGCCACCAGATCTCTTGACTGCCATCTGTTAACACACATACGAAGTTTGTGGCAGCATAAACTAGAGCACCAGTTTCCTGAAGCTGCTTCCTTCCACACAAGTTCTGGCAAAAGATGAAGAGCTACCGCTCTTGATTCCCCCACTAGACACAGCTTCTTGGCGAGAGCAAGCAGCGCCTCTCAGAGCAATCTAAAGGTATGCCTATCCTGTCCAAAGCCAAGAAGAATTATTTGTGGTTCCAGACAAAGCTGTGGCTTGACCTAATGCCTCCTTTTGGCACGTTCTGTGACATCAAAGCCACAAGGTGTTATCATTAACAGAGGCCATACTTCCACTGAGCTGTAGGGCAGCAAGGAGGGTTAACACACTAAGCTAGCCTGAGGTAAGTGTAATACAGATACAGGAACTGACCACAGTTATGTAAGCCAGATAGGCTGGGTTTCAATCCCTTACCACAAAATACCATCTGGGAAGGGCCTATCAATTTGTGTCTACTTAGTGTCCTGCAGTAACAGATAGAAAATAATCCATGTAGGCTTATCTAAATATTTCCCATGTTTGTCCATAAAATTTCTCACTTTTAAGAGCAAAGTATACATACCATTCCCCGTTTTTTTTTTTTTCCCTCAAACTAAACAGCTACTCTACCACAATGGGCATATAAATCATCCCGTACCAGCCTGCAAATATGAGCACTAAGTGGCCTCTAGCACTCATGCTCACTCTAGAGCTTGGCCAAATGCCCAGATGTTCATAGTGATGGCATGGACTGATGTAAGAAATGGTGTATTAACAATTGCCAGGTTTCTTGTCCTGCAATTCAACTACTAAGAGCAAACTTTCAGGCCTGCTTTTTGACCAAGATGTCCTCCCAAGATGGATATGCAGGAAGGCCTGATGAGAGGAAGGCGTTGCTAGCTAAGCAACAAATGGAAGAACACCAGTGTGAACAGTGATGAGAGTTGTGTGAACTCCTCCAGCACCTCAGGTTTCTGCCTCCTGTGGTAGGAAAAGATGTTGTATTCCATTTTATTTAAATGGTATGCTCTGTCTCACCCCTCCGAAATGTATGGTACATTCTAAGCCTGTGGTCCTGCCCTGAACCCTCCTGTATTTGCAATCCCATTGGCCCAAGTCTGATTCCGCGCCCACTTCAATTCCCCTCTTAAGCTGTGCTAGGGGATCAGTCTGGGTCGGAGCTCTTCCTCGCTCTCAGCCTCTTCCCCCTCCTTCCCCCCTTTTCCCTCAGTAACCATGCTGTACCCGGGGTTGGGACCCCAAATAAACCTTCATCTGCTCAGCACCCTCAGAAGCCGTGTGGAGTCTCCTTGCTTGCCTGCTGCTGCCAGCCAACTCACAGCCTAGGGGGCCCTCCAGGGACCTCCCCGGGGTGCCCCACCTCAAAACGCACCGCAACAAAAAGAGTCAACAGGTTCTCAAAACATTCAATTCACTTAACAGCTATTCCATGGTAGCACAGCATTCCCATTCTCTCTCTTCCCTTGTAAACCAAAAAAACCCAAACCCCTCACCTGCAGTTCAAGCATATTGTTTACCGTTAGATATAACCTGTCCTGTCTCATCTTCTCTGAAACACCACAGAACCCCAGTGTGGATACAGAATACCTATACACTAGCCAAAACTCACAGCAACACAAGCAGAAGAGGGGCAGGACCCTCAGCCAAACGCTCTGATGTGTCTGTGCAGGTCCCTGAGCAGCCTGAGTCTGGAGGCACGGCTGCATGCACATTTCAATCACTGGTCTCCCTTTGAAATGGGAGGTGCAGGTCCAGTTGCAGTCAGTCATGCAAGGGATACTGCATCATGAAGAGTAAAGGCTGGGTATCAGCACCTTGCAAAAATTGTATGAACTGGGCTACACATTTGCAGCTCTGTTCTCTGCAGTATTTAGGACCAGCTATTCTGCATGTGCAATAACTCTACAAAGCAGCATCATCTGCAGGGGATATCATGAAATGATATGTAGGTGTACAGGAATTTTAAAATTAATGAAAAGATTATTGGTATTAACTTTATGAAAAACATGCAAGTAACTTATAGTGAACACATTTCCCATTGAGATTTTCAGTTTAAGTAATCAAGGCAGACATTTTTTGCCTATAATCAGATTGAATCTATGGTCTGTGTAACACTAATTTAGAGAGATCACTTGCTGTAGCCTGAATCATGCAAAACCTAGGACATATTCCATAAATTATCTAATGCTACTGTGAATGAAGCAGTTGTGCCATTTCTAGCATCCTCAGAGAGAACACCCATTTAACACTACACTAGAGGATGCAAATTTAAAACAAGCAGCTGCTCTCACAGTTACTCCAGCCAACAGAGTAAGGCTATTCTGCTACTTGTCAGTAGCAACCATGTTGTGATTCAGGTTCTCTCCGCCTCCTCTCCACCATCAAGCCTTTTAACCTGTCCCTATGACAATAAATTATTTTTCTGTTTAAGTGTTGAAGTTCAACACTTGTAGTGCTGCCAGACAGCATGGCAAAAAGACAACCTCCTTTAAAAGAGCTGGGAACTGATTTCAGAAAGAGATAGTGGGAATATAGGCTGCTAGTCCAGTTTTGGAGCTATCTGAACAGAGATGCCAGTTTTGCTCTTGTTTTTAAGCAAGTGCTCATGATCCTGTCATGAGAGACACCGTAGAAGTTTCTAAAAATACCATGTTGTCAGCCTTTCCCCCTTCCCTTCCAGGCAATCTCTTTAGACTGCCATTTGTCATCAGCCTGCAAAATCACACAAATCAGTCAGCCCAGTCCTACTTAAATGATTCATAAATCCAATTATGTTCGCTTCTTTATATAGCAAGCTGGGCACTAACAGATTCAACCTTCAGGATTAGAGGATGTGTAGGTAGCTGACCTCTGACTCTCAGGAACTGCTCAGGAGCTCCATACATGTGGTTCAAACATGCAGCTCTACACTGGGGTTGTCACATACATGGCACAGTAATCCTAATCTCTGTCTTGGGGGGACTGGAGAGGAGACACCTTGCATACTATCTCAACACTTGCTACCATGTGTAGAAGTGAGTCCAAAGGAGGGTCAGCAAGATGGTGGGGGCTGAAGCACTGCGAGAGGAAGCTGTGGCAGCTGGCTTTGTTTAGCTTGGAGGAAGGATGCCTTCAGGATACTCAGCAGCAGCCCACTGGTGCTGACAGCAAGAGATTGAAGAGATGAGGCCAGGTTCTTAGCAGTAGTGCAAGGTGGGTAAGAGACAATGGGCCAAAGTTCAAACAAGACAGGTTCAGATGTACACGAAGGGAAACAATTTTCCGCATGAGGACAGACAAACCATGGACCCACTGCAGACAAGTTGTACGGTCTCTGTCCTTGGAGGTTTTCAAACCCAACTGGGTAAAGCCCCAGGCAACTTGTTCTGATCTCACAGATGACCCTGTTTTGGGCACGAGGTTGCACAAGAAACCTCCTGAGGTCCTTTTCCACCTGAATTATCCTATAACTCTGCAGTTACTGCATGATTCAAGTGCCAGCTTAAAGCAAAATGAGGCAATTATTATCCTGCCCCTTGTCTCTGCTTCCAAAGTACAGCTTGTGATTATGCAACATAAAGATTTTGGCATGCAGCTGCAGGGTCTGGTCTGTTGTCTGTCTCTATGTAGTGCAAAGATGAACAGCTAAACACACTGTCCAAGTCTCAAAGCAGCAATAAGGCTGCTGTTCTAGAAAGCATAGATGTCCCAGGAAGAAATGTACACAGCATCCCACACTTTGTACATATTTTTAATGGGTCAATCACAGTGTCAAATCCTTTGTCACTTAGGAGGCCACTTATTACGATGTTTTCAAGAGGAGAATATTTTAAATTTTTTAAACCTAGACACAGAGATTTACTGAGACATCTCAAACTGCTAAAATTTTTAAAAGGTAGATAATTATTTAAAGCAAGAGGGAGCACTGTTCTAAGCTAATCATAAACTCAATTTCCAAGTTCACAAAAAAATTTGAAACACTGTTACATGCTGAACAACTAGGAACAGCACTGGACATTAACAGTATGAAATACAGTTATATTTTATATAAATATATTTATATATAAAAATATAATGTAATTATATTTTCCTCACTGTTTTGGACAGTCATCAGTTCTACCAGATCTCACACATTACAAGTTTGTTCTGCTTTAAATCAGAAGACTGTTTGCTTTGTTTGTGGCTACTTTCTTTTTGCAAAGAATATGGCAATTAGAAAACATAAATTTATAGCATATTCATAGGGTAAATAAAACAGCATGAGAATATGCAGAAGTGTTTGGTAACAGTTAATAAAAATTATAGTTGTGAGAAAAAGAAACACAGTCTATTTGTTCTAACCACATTTTCATCTGAGCAATGTTTCAAATTACACTGCAGTTCCTTGAAAATTACACTAGTAAGACTAGCAAATGAAATAGTTTGACCTACTGCTGGAGAGCAAAACAAGGTCTTAACAGTGACTCTGCTTGAACACACTCCCCACACCCCCTCCTCTACAGATTGTGCAAATTGAAACAACTTTCCTTGCACAAGCATTTCAACCTCTACTACTTCAAGAAGCTACAAAAATGAAAACCATTATTCTAAAGAATGAAATAACTATGTCGTTTAAACAAATCCAAACCACACAAGTGTGTACTGTTTTTCTCCCCAGACACCATACAAAAGTGTGTATCAACACTTGAAAGGAAATCTCTTCCCCAACCCCAACTTTTTCATTTTTAACTGCAGGCACATTCTGTTTGAACATTCATTTTGCTTACATCTCATTTCCTTCCTCTCTTCCCTATGTTTCTTGACTACTGGCAAGGATGTGAAACAATCCTCTGCTTTTAGCTATTTATCTGCCTTTCCCCACTGGAAGTCAAGCCCTACAACATCAAAGCTTTACCATAGTAATCAACTGTTATGGCTCAAATTAATTAAGAAAACACAATAAAGAAAACAAAAATCCCATTCTCATGGAGATCATTATGTTTATTAAAAACAAGCAAAATAATATGCAGGTTACACAAGATGTAACATACACAAAGATGTGTTACTTTTTTTCCTGATATAGGGGTTAATTTAAAAAACAAAGCTTAAGACAGCAGCTCTTCAGCCAAGTTAGTTCTTTAGAGCACAAAAACTATGCTTCAAAGCTCTGCCTCTCCCCATCCTATTTATACTGGCAAACCTCCTGCTGACGAGCTTATTAAGAAACAAAGCAGTTCTGCAGCCCTATTCAGAAACAGCAAGGTCCCAGCTAGGGTACTAATGCCCACTTTAGGGTGATGTTTTTCACAAATGACTAAAGTGAGCTGGCAATTAGTCCAAAAGAGAACAGCAAGAACAGTAAGGGAGAAAGCAGATGGACACTGCCATCCAGTCATTCACTTGCCAGTTCCACAACTCCTAGAAGCCCACAGACAAAGCAGCTGGATGCACCTTCTGAGCCACCTTGACCTTTCTGATAAATGGTTCTGGAGTTTCTTTTGCTAAGAATTGAGCTCGCAATTATCCACATTCCCTGATGTAAAGTTGGCATACCCTATCACTGAAAGTTTTTGTTTTGAGGAAAATGTCAGAGGCTGCTCAAGACCTCAGCTGAGACATTCCTGCCTAGCTACACTTCACTGATATTATATCAAATTTTCCCTCACTCCCAGAAAATTAAACAGGGAAGTAGCTTTGGTTAAGTATGTCACAAATCAGAAAGTCAGAACAGTAGATATGCACATTTTAAAGTAAATTACTAAAGCAGCAATAGCTGCTTCATCTCAAAAATGGAAGTCAATTATAATTTTGCAAAACATCAGCATAAAAACCTTTCCCTCTCTTAAAATCATCATCTGTTAATCACTTACAAAAACAAGCCAAGCATGTTCGATCAACACATAAAACTAAGGACGCATTTTTAGTCCTTCTGGAAGTGCTAGGGAAAAGGTTTCAAAAGCAAGGTTAATATGCCAAAAGGATTATATTTACCTTAATGATGTACTGTAAGAAAATATGCAGCAAAACAACTCTCCCTGTGTGGCTATTCTGTTTCCTAGGACTGACTGAGTCACTAAGCAACTCCCATGAATATTACCCTTTGTGCTTAAAGTAATTCATTTATCCCCAAGTCCATGCTAAATATTTGTATTTGCTAAAGACATCAACATAGATTACATCCATTCTTTACCAATGTTTAGCTAACAGATGAACTAGGCCTGTGCATTATTATTTGCATAACTTCAGGAGAATATTGACTTCATTGCAGAAACCTCTCCTCTTCTGGAGCTGTTGTACATCATCAAGTTCTCAGCAAATGTGCATGTAACCATATCAAAGTTTCTTTGATCATTCAAAAGAACTAGTTTTAATTTCATATTACTCTACTAAGTACAATTTCTTGAAACCTTATAAAAACGTAGCTAAAATAATATATACCTTAGCTAGCACGTGAAAAGAATACATAATTTTAAACTAATGGCTACGTCTAACCGATGGAACTTGACCAGTACCTTGTCAGGAGCGATGATTTTTGAGTGCCGTTGTCTACCTGCTGTGCTATGCTTTGGGCTCGATGTACAGCTGTGCTCCCAGTCCCACTCACAAGGAGATGGCAGTGCAGTAGTCTGCTCCCTGAAAAACAAAGTTTCATTTGAGTCGCATATAACCACAAAGGAGTGCTTGTGAAGCCTGGAACACTGAAGTCCTAGAGATAAAGAGGATATAAAATATATTTCCCTGCTTAGTTTGACATGCTTTAGCTTCCCTGGAAATCAGGTGGAAATAGTGCTTGAAAAAAAAGGAGATACTCAGCAGTATTTACACACAAGCCTACATGCAAAGCAATCCATGCATTTTTGGCAATGAAATAGGGAACTGACAGCAAGCATACTTTGTTGCACTGGTCCTCTCCACAAACCATCTGGCTTTTTGTTTCAATTTAGTTTTGGTTGATTGTTTAGCTTGCACAAGACTGTACACAGGAAAGCTAGTAACAGCGTTGTATCTTGAGCATAGCCTCAGCGAGAACAATTGGATACATGCGATCCAATGACATCAGATGGTAACTTAAGAACTTCAGTTGCCAAATGATAGAAAGAAAACAATTTCCAGTGTAATTTTTCTACCCTCCTTCCCCTGCTCAACAGGGCACCCCTCTTGGGCACAAGTAGGATGTTAGCTTCCATTCAGCATGCTGGTCAGAGGGCTCCCGCTCTCCCTGACCCCTTGTCTAGTCCTTGATTACCCTCAGTAGGAAAAGAGAAAATGAATGGTTTCACTAAGATAAAGAAGGAACTTTTGACAGAAACAGAAACACAGGCTAGTGGTTAGGGTTTGGTGGTTGCTTTTGTTTTTTTTTTAAAAGAAAACCAACATGCAACTCAGTACTTTCAATTCTTCTCTCAAAAACATCTTTCCAAAGTGTTCCATCTTCAAAGAAGGATATAGCCAGACTTCCCTAGGAAGTATATTACCTATTCTTTCAGCAGCTTTGAGTTTCTTTGCCGGTTTCCATGTCCCTCTCCCCCTCTGCCCCCTGCAATGTATAGATGTTTTTTTCATTATGGTTACTACTGCCTTAGCCATTTCTAGATCACTTGAAAGACTTAAGAAAGACATCCTGAAAGAATCCTGCAGAACTTCCCCACTGTCTACAAGTCTGGCCCAAGTTTTGATATGCCTTGTGTGTCACACCCACTTTTTCCTGAGCACAAATATAATGAGGTCACAGGTTTGAAAAATCAAAATTAAAATATATAAATTTTTTTAAAAATACATTTTGCTTCAGATTAACTTTGTACAACATGCAACAATGCATGCAGCTGCCAGACATCACACCTCGAAACTAGAAGGTTATTTTATCTTTTCTCCCCAAGGTCTTCCAGCATAAAAGCATCTTTCTAAAAGTAAACTACAGTTTTAAGTCAAGGCAATATTTCTGAAGTTGCAGAAGAAAAAGATGCTTTATATGAATTTATATGGCCACCAAAGAGCAGCACAAGCTATACTGTGCATTTGAAACAAACTTCAGCCATATTGTTCTAGGCTGTGCACAAAACTCTATTCTGGGCTGCACGAAAGTCACACAAGCAAGCTAAACCTAACTACCACTGCTGCCATCATTTTCCCTTTGTCAAACTTCATAAAAATCAATCTATCTCTCACAGAAATCATCACTACTCCAAGGAAAGATGGAAGCAGAAAAACTTTACTTTGTAATGTCTTTGATATAAAAATATAAATGAAGACCTTAGCAAAATAACTCATCTGCCTTTCCTGCTTTCTTTTGCACAGTAGTCTGAGTTTTTAAGCAGAACTCTTACAACTTGGAAACAATGGCTCTAGCCATCACACTCAAGTGCTATTTTTTATCTTAAGAGATGTTTCAGAAAAATAAAGTGCTTAATTATGCACCTGAATTTGTGCAGTGAGGAGTTGACAAATAAGGACCTCAATACCCTTTACTCAGTATTAGGTTCTGGAAAGTTAAAATTTTGTTAAATTTTTTCCTATATGCACACACTCACACTTTTATCACATTTTATTTTTACAAAAAATGTAACAGGGTACCTCTAGAAGTTGAGTGATAAGCTGATCTTAACAAAGTGCATTATTAATGTGTTTATTCCAGTCATATAGAATAAGCAGTATGCGGCTACAAAAAGAACAGTGCTTTTTTTGTCAACTTGGTTTACTTTGACTTAATTGCTGTTTACCAACCTTTCGTTCCCTGTAAGATTTAATAAAAACATAAAAGACATCCCTATTACAGTCCAATGACAACAGTTTTTCTGCTTTTCTGAAACAGTTGGAATGGCAAATCCAAACATAATCCAAATACATCTTAACCAGCTTGAAATTCTAAGTGTGTACAACAATCATTTTAACTAAACCTCTCCCTGAAAGCATGGGGATGTCCAAATAAGAATGCTGGAAATAAAAACAAATTTTAAGAGTGTATTTTGTACTTAGATACTGACTAATACTCAGTAATAGAGGAAAGACAAACAGTCACAGTTACAAAAGAAACAGACATTACAGTTAGTAAGTTTCATTTTTAGAGGGCTTGATTCAAGTTGTGACTCTGGCCAGACTAACCTTGAAAACGAAGAAGAATTCTACAAGAATATATATACAAGAACTTTCCAACACAGCTTCTCAAAACAGCAGGAGAAATCAGAAACCATTTTATCAAAATATAAAGAGCACCTGAAAAAATCAGAGATTTGTCTTTTTATGGAACAACCAAAGGAAGTCACAGTTCAGCATACTCTGCTGTCCTGAGTCCAAACAGACTGCACAGAATCCCTTTTAATGGGCAAGTTTTTAACAGAAAGCTCTACAAGCACTCATTAACATGACATTGGAAATTTAGAACCAACATGAAGAACACTTGTGTTAATAAAAAGACACAAAACGATTTCTATCAGTGTATTTTCTAGACTAGTTTTTGTGGTTCTGGTAATAGATCTGGAAAAAAAAAATATGGTATTTAGTGATTTATTTGCTTTTACTGTTGCTACCACCACTAAAGAAAGCACATTTGTGGAAAAATTATAGGACACATCTGAAGTCAGTTGTAGTCAAACAGCCACAATTATCCAAGTTTTTCTTTGAAGTCTTGTTTACACAGAGGTATTCCAAACCAATAGAAACATACTAATTGGTCTTGGACAAAAGCCTCTCATATTCTGCACTCCTCTGCAATGTCTGAAACATGATGACAACATTCTATTGTATTTACAATATAAAAATACAAGAAGAGACCAGAAGGACACTGAAGACACCTATCCATCCATGCTACTCATACAGCTGCAGGTGGAAGAGAAAGACAACTCTGTTTTCCACACAACATACATTTTTGGTGGAAACAGTTACATACACAAGGATTTTTCTGAAGCCTAATACTCAAGTTGTATGGTACAAGAAAGCACTCTGGATTGTTTTTAACAAAAATCAGAAAAACCTTCTTGTAGGGAAACAGTATTCCTAAGTATGAAGTATGAACTCCCGCTACTAAGCAGAGAAGCAAAGTTGCCTGCACAGACAAAAGTGATTTTTCTTTTCTCATTTTAGGAACTGCTTCTCTGACAGAAAAAAATTAACATGTGCATATTTTTAAATAAGGAGAGGGAAAACACACACATACGTCAAGTTAGTAGCAAGGAAAAAATTTAAAACAGCTATTTCTGTTCTGATGAATATACATGTGTTTATTCTTCATGTTCTTCAGCAAACTCCTAGTTTAGAAATAACACCTTGTCCTAGTTATTCCTCTAGCCAAGGACAGGTAGTACACAGAAATCACTAATGAAACCACTAAGTTCAACCACAACTACTGAAGATACAGAGCTTGGAAGGTACAAAAAAAGATTACCTGTTTTATTAATAGCTCTCCTCGTTCTGATAAGAAGTTTTAAAAATGCATGATTTAAGGTGAGCACAGTTTTTCCCATAGTTACTCACTGATTGCTTTTTAACACTTACCCTGGATGTTGCCACAGATTTGCGTGTCTACCCTCAGGAAGCAGCTCCCTCTTGTTAAGGGGAGTAATACCTATTGCTGCTTCTAAAATAGTTATGTATTTCTTGTACCGCATCCTGCCTTTCTCAAGAGTTCCACCACGTTATCATCCAAATGCAGATGGTGCAACTGAAGTCATGCCTCTTCAATGATTTTAAATACTGCTTTTTAAAACATTCTGCAAGTTTGAAGCATAAAAACAATGCTTTTTTCCCCTCTCCCAGGCTAGGATAGTTAGCAGAAGAGAGAGAAACCGAAGAAAAACTCCTACCAGATTCCCCAGAAACGTCACTGTTACATAATTCGATCTTTGAATAAGACACTAATGAAAATGATTGAAGAGACAATCACGGTTCTAAGCCTGGCCGGATAATGCACACTCTCCAATTGACTAATCCTTTGCTAAATCTCTGCTGTCTATAATCTTTCAACTGCTAATGGAGCACTAGGTAACTTCTCTGTCAAATCCACCCAGGGAACAAAAGAGATCTGCGCAGAAAACTTGAGACCATTTTAGACAGTGACAGCCAAAAATAGCTTTTGCCTTAACTTTTCTCACCAGAAAGCACCAGAAAGCTATGTTAGAAGTGTCACGAGGGATTTAGCTGATCTACTCAGAAAAGGCATGGAGAAATATTTCCTTATGTGGCTTGTACAGAATAAAGAAAGCTAGAGACTCCCCTTATGATACCCACTAGTCATTCAAATGTGCCTCACATGATGCCAGAAGCCACATCCCACATCAGAATTGCTTTAGCCATGAGGTAAGTAACTGGGCATGCCAAAGTCCTCAGGTATCAACTGCAAAGGTGGAGACAGATGCACATGTTGAAAGAAGTAACAGTGGTATTTTGGAAACACTGCACTACTGTCAAACTGCAATATTCAAAGCGACGTACTTGATTGCAAAACTAATCAAGGAAATGTTGATGTAATTCTTCTTAGATAGTAAGAAATGAATGCTTATATATATCTAGATATACATAGTTACATATATTATATAAATACTATGCACTTAGGCAGTATTAGAGATAAAAACATATGAAGAAGAGATGTGACAGGAAGACTGAAGCCTGGAACCACAACTCTGTAAACTGTGCATATTACTTATTCCCTAGTATTATTAAACATGTGTGTATTTCTTTTGGGGTGATATCATATTACATGTTACTTATTTAGAAACAAAGATGATTTCTTGTGCTATAAAATATTTAGCTCTTAACAACAAGATTTGTATAACTATTTCCAGATTCTACATGACTTACAATCCTGCATTAGCCATATTTGGGGTTTAATATCCAATCACATTTGTAGGTTATGTTAGTACATGCACGCACTGAACTATCTCATGTAACTACTAAATAGCAATCCATGTGACTAATCTTAGAAGAGCAAAATAAAATCAAGCATCTTTTAGACTCAGAGAACATCACTACAGTTGTCAGAGGAACATGCTGATAATGAGTATGTAGTCTGAAATGTAATGATGTGTTTAAAAAAATAATATATTAAAACCACATGAATTAAATTAAGCAAAAAATTACTTTTCCGTGTGCAAAAAAAAAAAAAAAAAAAAAAACAAAACCAAACAAACAAAAAAAAACCACCAAAACACTTAACTACAACTTTAAACATCTGTATACAAAGCATTAAGAAGCTTAGGAAAGAAGGGCAGTACTAGGAGCCTGCAAGCACAGCTAACGTCATTAAGCCTGCATGCATCCTGACTTCTTGTAGCTTTGGCAGATCTATGGTAAAGGCTGTACTGAGAAAGAAAAGACAAGACAAGTAGCGAGCGGTTTTTGACAATTCCAGTACTTAAGGATCTTTTGACTGTAGAAGTCCCTGACAGTTCCATTTTACAAAAAACCAGAATTACTTTTATAAAACTGAGTCTTCCCTCAAGCTGGTTTCATTAACAACTTCAGTATTACCACACTTTCACCTATGAAGTTTTGGTATTTCTTTCTGTACACCTTCTCCTTAACACTTCTTTAACTCTAAACTTTCCCCTTACAGATCAAAGAAATAGTTCTTAAAAAAACTTTCCCACAGTAGTTTTCAAAGCCAGTCCTATGCAGAGTCTAAAAAGCATTAAGTGCAGCTCCGGTCCATCTTTTGTCCCTTTGAGCAAAGCATATTAATTCTGACCAGAAAAGGAGCCCCATGACTAGTGTTGCACACAGGGAAGCCAAGCCCACACAACAAGCACAAGTTACTCCCAAGTACTGCTTTCCGTTAAATGGTGTGTGAAACCTCCAGGTATCCAGAGGGAGAGAGACTGACTCACAGTTAATCAACTTCCTTCACAATTATTTAGAAACAGAAATTCAAAGGTACTAGTACATGCACTGTTACTTAAGAATGACTTTTGTAAAACAAACAAAGTCTAAAAAACACTGTCCTCCATTGTTCCCTGCTGGAGAATTATTGTCCACTTCTTCTGTCTTTGTATTTTTTCAGGAAGAACAGGAACCAAAAGTTTTCTTGGAAAGAAACAGCGCAGTTTTCCTAACTGAGAGCATACAAGTGATGCCTCGGAAAGTACAATATGTTTCTGAGAAGGGGGAAAGAATGACAGAGCTTTTTTCTCCATCGAAGAAACATTTACAAGATCAAAGCAAAAGCTTTATTTTGCTCTAATCCTCAACAGATGAAAACAGTCATACACTCTTAATTAGATGTAGAGCATACTTCTTGTAAACTGATGGCAGAGGCAGGATCACACCCTCAGTCACTTCAGACCCAACTAAAAAAGAGACAGTCACTGCCTAATGCAGCCACAAATTACTCTCCATTTTGTGAAAAGTCCAAAATCCTGTTCTTTCTCATCTTTCAACAAAAATCTGTGTAACAGCTACAGATCAAAGAATTCTCTTATTAAGAGAGCAAAGAAACAAGCATCTGTTCTTACTTGCTTTTGCTTAAGTGATAAGAACAACTGTGACAGTCGATTGTTAACTTCTGGAACATACAGGTGTTTTGTTTGCGCCACAACCAGCATGTTTGTAAAGTTTGATCTGCTAGAAAAATCGTAAGGTAGAGGAGCATCAAGGATCAGACTGGGAGTGCGGGAGGTGGGAATGAAAAGAGAGCAGGAGGACTGGGAACTTCTTTTTCACAGCTTCACGGATTGCAGTTGCTTTTGGCCCCTCCTTAGAGATCGCTCCTTCCCTGAACAGTCCATATGTTCCTGGAGATTCTCAGAATCAGCTTATACAAAGTTGTGCTAAGGAGGCTAGAGATACCAGTAGTCAAATCTGCTGGCTATTAAGCAGAGCTAGATGATGAAGCAGATGTTAGAACAGAGAGTGCAAGCCAGACTACAGACAGCCTTGCTGTTAAGTGACGTGCAGGAGAGATTTATGGGTTTTCTCTAAAGCTTTAAAAACCCCAACCAAAAATCATTGAGGCAAGGCAAATAACACATAGCTTGAACCAACACGTGAAATCTTGGTTATGATGAGGCTGCATTGTTAAGCTCACACTCAGTTTATCAGTATGTCACTTTATCAGCTTATGTCAAAAAATGAGTTTGGTACAATAGAATTACAACAACACAATCCTTTAGGGAGAGGTATCATTGAGCCGGTCTTAGGAAAAAGCCACAGTGGCCCAGTTCATATGAACTCACGTCTAACTCAATGAAACCATAGGAAAGCCTAAGGAAACATCTTAAACCTGACACTTCACATGTATATAAACCACACTCCAGATAATTGCACGCATTTAAGAAGTAAAAAGAAACTTCTCAAAAGCAGTTCTGGGTTGCTGGTACAAAACAAAAGCAGAGACAAAAAGCATGAAAAGGGACCAGGCACTGGGAAAAAAAACAGAACAATAGGGCTTTGTATCTTGCCTTGCACATTTCTTACTGACCTTACTGTTGTATCAGGCAGTATTTTTGTCTGTCGTTTTCACATTATTCATGAGAAAAGAGAGCACTAATGAGTTTCGGTTTTTTCCTAGATTAGCAGCCATGGTTATCTGAGGTTCTGGGACTCAGATGCACAACGACAATGCTGACCTAAATTCAGGAAGACTTGGGTAGCTCATGTTTCCTAAAAACAAAGCCTGCAGCTGATGAATACACACCAGGGTAGATGTTGTACCAGATATCAAACCAGAGCTCCCACTGCTCACTCTGTTATTACTAAGCTTGGATCATAAACATCCAAAATACATTCAGAAATGCAAGAGTCATCTCACACTGAACAGAAAGAAGTTGACACAGTCTGCATTCTCATTTGAAATAGAAAACTACAACATCCCTTAACGACATGCACTTTCAAAAAGCAATCGGTTTAAAAAGAAAAACAAAACAAAACAAAAAAACCAATAACAAGCCAACTAAAATCCAACCCAGACATTAATAGTTTAAGGTATTAAATGACCTGAGTATAGTTTACTACTGCATCAAGCTGTTTAATTACAATGCTGCAGTTAGTACTTGTTTAAATTATGTAATATTTAAGTAAAAAATAACCTCAGGTCTCTAGAGCTGAATGATGGCTTTGTCTGCTAAAAAAAAAAAAAAAAACAAACCAAAACTAAAAACCCTCCCACAACCAAATCCAAAAAACACACAAAGCAAAACAACAAAAAAGGCAGTAACCCCCAAAAAATAATAACAAAAGAAATCCCAACCTAAACTAAGAAAAAAAACAAAAAAACAAATAATAAACAAATAAAAAACCCTCCCAAACCACAAACAAAAATACCCACATAATTACAGCAGGTTCTAAATCATAATTTTCCAATTCCAAAAAAAAAAATTACTTTCTGAAGTAGGACCAGGATGACCCAAGGACTGGTAAAAGACAATTAAAGAGCAACAGAAGGCTTCAAAGACTCTGAGAACAAGCAGTAAGCAAAGTTTTCAAGGGAGCAGACATAGGTATCCAGCATTAGTGCTGGTCTTTCAGAGGAAGAGGATAGGATTAGAAAATTGAGAAAAGCGTCCCATGGTTGAACAGCTCTGTTTTGATGATGTAAGTTCTCAATGCATTTAGATCACTTGGTCATGGGACCGAGACTGAACCTTTGACTCTGGAAGATGACGTGCACTGGTGCGTGTATGCCAGCACAGTCATGCAAAACCAGTCCTCCCCATGTCACTGCTCCAATCTTTGTAGGTAGCACCGCATTTGCAAACATTCTTCACTATGGTAAGACTCATCTATTAGAAGACAAAATTATGCCCTATACACTTACTGCCATAAATATTTGTTTTATAAATAGCTTATCTCATTTTTGGAAGTCTTCCAAAGTTCACAGAAATCCACTGCAATCTGGCATTAAGATCCACAGCTGATGCCAAAGATCAATTGTCAAATTTAAAAAAATAAATTTTCCCCAGCAATTAGAAATTCATACCTATTTGAAAATAAACTAGACTTGAAAATCTCTAACCTCACAAACCTGTAGCTGTTCTAATATGTGCTCTGTTCCCCCTGTCATTAGAGTGACCAATTCCAAGACTACTGCAATGGGATGAAACTGATACAGCCAGAGTATGACAAAAGTTACACCATCCATGAGAACGTAAGTACTGTTATTTCAACAATTAAAAGTGACTAGTCTTGTAACATGAGATTTCCTGTACCCTACAAGGAAGTTCTGGAGAAAGACAAGATTGGTAACTATTAAAACACACACACAAGTGCTATCACCCAGATTTTTGCTCTGAATTAAATGCGGCTTTTAAGTAGTCCTGGAATAGCAGGCCGTTCCTCATTTGAGGATTACTGTGGTCCAGGAGCTTTCTAATGCTTTTAAGCATATAGATTTTATAAAGGTACGGCACATCCCATTTTGTGAGCTACAGAGCTACCTAAACATTGTTTTAATCACTAAGAAAGATTTCCTGGTTGTCCTTAGAGGACACGGAACCAGGAAAAGGGGGGATTAAGCAATCAAAAAAGTATCATACATTCTATTACTTTGACGCTTCATTCTGAAGAGATCTATTTAGATTACAGTTCATGCAAAGTGTAGGGATCACTCAAATTCTGCTGCATAATTCCCAACACTTGCCTTTAGTCTCACAAAAATCCAGTGCAGTGGCACTGAGCACCTCAGCAGTTACTGCCAGTGATACAGGGCAATAGCAAAACACAATTAGATACAGGTTCTCCAGTCCACAGTGTCATCTTTTTATAAAGAGCAGATAAGTCACTGCCGCTACTCGAAACCGATGTTTAGGGCCTAAGATGTTTACATGTAAGAGTCCAGAAGCAATTATAACAGTAAACTCACCTAAAAATCAAATATATGCAGAAAACTTCGGCAGAAGGCTTAAGACACCCCTCATAATAATGCTTTACTAAGTATAAATCTTACTGACCATGTCTAAGCGGCGCACACATGCTTACTGAATGAAAAACATTTTTCTAAGTTTCTAAAAGCAGCCTGGTGATCTCTCCATTAGCCTTTCAGTACCTGAAAGGTTCTGCCATTCTTGCCAGGTAAGGACTTCTTGGATTCTGGCAAGTATCACTATTTGAAAGAGCTGACAGTTAAAGCCTTAGATGACAAATGCTCCACAAATGAAAGACGCAGTTTTGCACATACTAGTTTCTCTTTTATTTTCCAAACCGTAAGTGAATCATAGTTCTCAACCTTTAAAATTTTGCAAAACAAAAGAAAAGGTAATCTATTGTGTTGCAAATGATGCGACCTTGATAATTACCTCCGAAGGTTAAAACAAAGCAGTCATTTGCAGCCTCTGCTGGAGCACAGCTGTGGGGCCAAGAGCCCTCGAGAATCATCTTAGCTGTGGAAACCGACACAATTTTATGAAATGAAGCTAGGGAGCAGATAATTCAGAGATTCTCTCTGTTTCAAGTGAATAACTACAAGAAAGCAACAGTGAAACATGAAAGTTTTCTGATTTGTTATACGACTCTTGTATAAGTATGTTCAAACAGCATGTACTTTCTCATGCTGGAAAAAAAATGCAAACAGGTTTCAAGTACGGGGTAAGTAAGGGCAGAGCTGTCAGCTAAAGCAACTGCATGCCACTGGTAGATCAATCTTGCCACTCCAGGGTGAAAATCTAATGTACCTGGGCTCCAGCACCGCAAACACGGCCGGTGCCAAGGCACTTTAACAGGCAGTTAAAACATTTGTCTTCTGAACTGCCTGTCCTTTGTTTCACGGTTCCCTGTTAACTTGAAACTTCCCCTGACCCAGTTAGCCAAAGCCTAAGGCACGGCTGGAATCCACTCAGGATGTGCCAACATAAAGATTTCAGGAATTCTCTGTGCAACAAAGGCAGCCCAAGCCCCCGACGGCGGGGGCGTGGGCTGGCCGGGGGACCCGCCCCCCCAGGGAATAACCCGGGTAAACAAACACCCCGACTCGCCGGTGACATCTCTCCTACTTTCCACGTAGTATCGTGCTCTCCCGGAAAGTACTTATCACGGAAAAAGTCACCGAGAGCCGCTTAATCCCGTTAGAGAAAAGCCGATCCCCGGCCGAGCCCGGCTGTTCGCGCCGCCCAGGTGCGCGGCGGGCCCGGGGGCACCGGCCCGGGGGCACCGGCCCGGGGGGTGCGGCGGGTCCGACTCCCGCGGACAAAGGCGGCAAAGCGCGCCTGAGGAGCGCAGGCGAGAGGGCGATAAAACCCAAAGCACACAAAGGAACGAGAAGAAGCCGGGCAGCTCGTGGCCGCAGCGCGGCCCCCGGGGCGGGGAGCGGAGGCACCGGCCGCGGGGCACAGGGGATGCCGGTGGGCACCGCACCTGCCCGGGGGGGGGAAGCGGCGGTGAGCCGGGTTCGGGGCGGGGATATCCCGCGGGGATACTCGCCTGCTCGCGGCGGGCGTCCGACAGTGGGAGCAGAGGTCCCAGAGACGCCCCGGCGCTGGGACTGTGCCTTGCCCTGCCCCGCCGCCCCGGAGCGGGCAGCGACTGGGGCGTCGAATCCGAGTGCGGGGCCGAGGCTGGGACTGGGGACGAGGCTGAGGCTGGGTCCGGGTCCGCTGTGGCCGCTCCCGCCTAGTCGGGCGATTTCCTGCGGGGCGCGGGCGGGGGCGGCGCGGCCACGCCGGGGCGGGCTCTCGCCGCAGGTGCCGGCCTCGCCCCCAGGTGGGGAGGAGAGGAGAGGAGAGGGGAAGGATGGGGAGGGCAGGGGACGGCAGGGGAGGGGCGGTGGCGGCCGGACGGGGCGGGCGGCGCGCCCCCTCTTTAGACGTGCCCCCACCTGCGGCTGCCGCCCCTCCAGTCCAGGGGTGCCTTCGCCCGGCTACCCCGGCCCACGCCCGCACACACCAACACCCGCGGCGGCGGCGGCAGGGGAACAGGAAATACCGGTCGCAGCCCGGTGCTCTGCGCCGCTGAGTCACCGCGGCGAGGCCGCCCCGCCCCCCGGCTTTTCTCTGCCCGTCCCGTCTCCGGCAGGGGACCCCGGCTCTGCCCCCCCGGTCTGCTCCCCGGCTCTGCCCAGGCAGCAGAGCGGACCTACGGACGGGCGCGGCGGAGCCCTGTCGCCGCTGGCAGGGCGCACCGTCACCCAGCCCAGCGCTTGGGTGTGTTTTCCGTTTACATCAGTGTTGTTTGGAACTTGGGATCATTGCCCATCTGAACCTTTCTAACGGGAAGACCTCTGAGGCAGCCTTTAACACCACAGCTCAGTGTTCCACGTACGCCTCTCAATCTGCTTTTCCCTGCCCTTTATCACAGAATTGCTGCGGCCGCTTTATTGACTGCTCGAGAGAGCTCTGTACACATTATCACTCTCAGCTGAAATACCCAGGATTAGCAGAAGGCAGAGTAGCTCCATTTCCAGGCTGGAACACCCTGCCTCACTCTGCAAGTCCACCAACACTGTTCCCGAAACTGTAACATACCATGAGAGAAATAACACTCCAGGCTGGCATTCCACACGTATCAGCTTTCGGCATCACTGCTGTCCTGCAGCTGAGACGAGAAAGGCAAGGCCAAACAGCCCTGGCAGGATTCTTTGGAGTCATATTTCTTTTGCATTGTAAAGCACTAAATGTCACCAGGAATTCCTTATCTGCTGTCTTATCTGGTGGACAGTTAAACCCCTTGCAAGCCCCTCTAAAATTAAACAGCACATTCCCACCCTATCAGGCCTGCAGAACAAAGAGTAGTTAAAGTTTATGGTTTGTTGCTATTTTCAGGTGAGAAATATACTAGATTCCACTGCATTTCTAATTCAGATAAATTTCTTCCTCAATAGGTACAGTTCATGCATACAGAAAGTAAGATAAGGAAGGCAAACGAGTATTCATGAAGAGGCTGGACTTTGGAAGGAGGCCCTGAAAGAACCTATTTTATTAGAGCAAATATGAAACTGCATTCAGATATTGTATGAAAAAGCCTGCTTCTAGCTATTGTTAATAATTAACATGCATGAGCCTTCAAGTACCTATTTCAGTCTAAAAGCCCCAACAGCACAAGTCAGTGAAAAAAAAAAAAAAAAGACTAATTCAGGACTAATTTATAAACTTGGTGTTTTCAGTCTCCTACAGACTAATTCTATGATCAGCACATAATGCAATATTGCTTTCAGGCAGAATCAAGGCACAAGAAATGGAAATTTAGTTTTACTTCCAGGTATGTGTCAGATTACTTGGTCTACACTGGGCCCTCCCTAGGCTCTCCCTCTTTTTCCTTAATGAATGTTTTAAAACTTCATCTGTTAGTTCTCAAAATCTTTTGTAACAGTGGCCTTAGGATGTCTGGTTAATGCTCCTAAAATGCTGTTGAGTAACACTATGGACACATTAAATATATAACTGATTTGTTTTAGAACAACAGTAGAGAACATTGATGGCTAGCAGAAGAGCCTACATCTGGAAAGCAACAATGCTTGCAACATTATTCACTGTTACTGATCACTTTACATAATTACCACAACACAAACAATTTTTAAATCAATTTGGCAAACTGGAGAGGGCAGCAACATTATATGTCTTATTTTAAACATCTATTGTTTTCTAATCTAAACTTGTCTGTCTTTCCTTAACCTAAACTGAAAAAAAAAAAAAAAAGTTTGCAGTTCAGGAACTGTTTAGAATACTTTAATTGTTCATGGCTCTGTTTATCCTATCAGCAGCAAAGCAATCTCCACTGGTCACCTCCCTCGGTAAAAAGCATGAATACTGTCTTTGTTCTACAACTGCCAGCAGTACAATTTACATAAAAGACAGTTTGGGAGAGAGATGGATGTAACTCCACACAACTTAAATCTTTATACAGGAATTTAAAAAAATCTCAATAGTAAAACGGACTGGAAGATGTTTGATTGGTTACAATTATAAACAGTGGTATGGAATATATTTAAAACACCATTCTCTAAAGAGCCACATGAAGCAGTTTGCCCCACATCTCTCCTTGTCCTGCCAATGACATTAGCAGTTGGGCAAAGCTAATTTCTCCCTGATAGGCTTTGATTCTGCACCTCCCATGCTTCCTTTACAATTTTGAATGTTCTTCCAGGTTTTCTGGCAAACCTCTGCCTTCCTTCCCAGGACTTCCACATATTACAAAGCTGGTTAGCACAATCGTGGAGTTCAACCACTAACCAGAAGTTAAAATAAACACAAACCTTCCTGTAAATCCCCTTTCTTTTATTCTAGTACCTCCTCTTCAGGACAGGTCTTTATCCCATTTATTGAAGTTGCCAAAAGACACTGGGAATTTTAAGGAAATAAGATGTAATGATTTTATCACATGGATCAATCCGCAAAGAGGTAACGTTTTCTTACAAATTACCCACAAGTGGAAAAGAAAATTTACAAACACCAGACAGGAACTTTTAGGTGAGATTAACAGTTGGTGAAAATTCTGGTATACCTAAAAAGCCCAACACATCCCAATTTATGTGCTAAGCTTGGGCAGCCAGTAAAGCCATGAAATGGCAACTTATCCTTCCAAAATATTCTGCATGTTCTCTTTCACCAACAATGGAGCAACTGCATTGTGGGAAAAAGTACTGCCCATAACAGAGTGGTTCGTATTAATACTATCTGTGCATAGTCTATATTTAATGATTGTCCTTCAGCTATTTCTTTTGGAAGAGGTGAAGCAAGAAACTATTGACATGATGTCAGGTGTGAAACTATACAACAAAATTCCACAAGTTACGGAAGTAAAAAATCAGTACAGAAGTGTTACTTGTCTTGGGCAATAAGCAGTCTGACATTAAAATCAGAGATCGTTCTGTGTCTCCATAGTACAAGTGTGATGGCTCATGGGAGTCCTTGCCCCCTACTCAGAATTTGATGCAAGTATTAAAGCAAAAAATGAGTCATGTCCTATGATTCATTTTGCACATCGAGATAAAACTCATTCTAACTTGCTGACTCTATTTATCTTCGCAAAGATTAAATCCATTTGTTACTCAGATACCTAAACCCAGGAAATAGTTTGCATAAATAGCAGTAGTGTTACAGATGTAAACTGTGAAAGCTGAACTGCTCTCACAAAATTCATGTCAATTGGCCACTGGCCACACTTGGGACAGAATCTTTCCAAGATGTGTTTTAAGAAACAGAAAGAATTCAAAAGTATGCACATATCTGTGGCCTTCACCCTTATCATCAAACTCTTGAATCACACCTTTACATAATGAATTAAGAATTTCACATGCAATTTTATTTTCGTATAAACATTTCTACCAGACGTAAGGGAATGGAAAATGAAACTTCCAGATATGAATCAGATGCATGTCAGTGGTCATACTGCATGCAAATACTTAAAAAAATAATTTTTGGAGAAGTCAATTGGAAAAAATAATTTCATATGGTCAGGCAAAGGAATAACTAGGTATACTTGATTCAAATATCAAGTCATGAACTTCTACACAAACTTGTTTAAATTACTATCTAAAATTGTAGGAGATTGAGCTAAGTATTATAAAAGTAACTACGTAAAAATACATTATTTCCATATGCTATAAGTTATCTTCACTGCTTTTCTAAATTCAGAACAGCAAAAACATATTCTATTTTTACCTTCCTGTACTTTTTTGAAAACACATGCTTTACTGTTATATTCATGAGGTCTGGGAGTCATTGTATTTACCTCATTCAGTAGAGCTGAAATTTATATTGATTGCAAAACATACACACAGTATGAACAATTAACCAAGAGTTACTTCCATCGAAACATCTCTCTGTTTAGTAGTGAGAAATAGCAGGTAACAATGCTTGTACTCTAAATGCAAATACTGGGCAAGAACACTTTACAGTTAGTTTTTCAATGACAAAAATCAATCCTTATCTGTCAAGCTAGCTAGAGAATCACGCCAAACTAACCACAGCATCAGAGAAACCAAAAAGAAAAATATTGTGCACTGAACATCTTTTCATAAAATCCGCAAGACTGTGGTACAATTTTTCCCTCATGCATTAGTCAACAATTTGGTCCTTCCATAGGAAGGCAGCTAAAACCTGCAAGCTGTAATATTACAACAGTGCAACTGCTGAAGTATTGCTGTTCATGATTTCTTTTAAATGTTTCTGTTGTAAGATCTGGAGCATATAGTTTATTTCCTTCACATATTTAAAAGCCTAATGAAGACAGCTTCATCAGGCTAAGAATAATACTTGATTCTAAGAAATTTCTCCATCAGCACAGTACCAGGGGGAGACTTGCTGTATCATGGTGATAAGACAATCTAAAACCACTGAAAAAATGTAGTAAAATAAAATTAGTGCAAATGTTTATGAACTTAATTTTGCTCAGCTCAAAAAAAAAGTGTTTTTAATCTCTGAAGAACAAAAAGGTAGAGAAAGAGAAATGCACAGCAACAGAATTAAATGTTTGCAAGATATTGCTTGCTGTACAGCTTCAGCTTCACATACTAGCTTTTCCAGTTCCATATCATGCTCAGAGCCACAAAAATGTCTAAGTAATTAAGTTTAGCTAAAAAAAAAATTCTGAGGTGAAAAACACTACAATTTAGAATTTGGAGAATAGCAAGTTCTGCAATACTAAGAAAAAAAACTGTCATTACATGCACTATGACATATTAAATGTGACTATGATGTATTACAATAGCCATAAATTTTGAGGCAATACATTCACAGTACCATAATTTATGTCAATGTAACTGACAGGCATTTCTTGTTTTGGGTGAATGTTTCACCAAGAACAGTTCAGCATTTGTGTGCTGGTCAGAAGTCACCAGGTGGTCAGTCCTTACATGCAAACAAGTCTATAGAAACCAAAAATTCATGACTTCTGCAGGAAGAAAGCAAGAAATGAAGTGACAGACGTGGGTGACCTCAACCATGTGTACTGCACAGATTCAAAGAGCACAAAGAAATCCAAAGACTGAGCAATGGAGAAAAAATATATTATTTTCATTTTTGTTGCACAATATATTGATGCCAAGAAAAACAACAGAATTAAGCTCAGGTACTTCAGCCTAAGAAAGAGCTTGGCGTGAAGTTAAGTCTTTAAACTTCCATGAGGTAGAACACAATCAAGTATCTTCTTTTCCAGAATATATTAAGGTGGACAAATCCAATTTAGTTTTTAAAGCTGTTGAAAACTCTTTTGATAGTAGTTCATGAAGAGACACTCTGTCATGAGAATACACCCAATTCCGTCCAGTCCAGTCATAACGCTTGGGCCCACTAGAAAAAAAAACACAACAGAACATCACACTCTGTGTAAGTACACATTATTTCAGGAGACCTGCTGGAAGCCTGTATGCATACTGTATGCCACAGAGTGCCCAGGAAAACGAACAGACAGCATGGAGAACGGCTGGTGGGCAGTCTGAGGAAGTGGAGCAGAAAAGGCCTGATATGTCAGGAACTACTGAGCCATCAAACAGATATATCTGAAAGGTGACAAGATACATCAGTCACTCCTAGGGGAGACAAGCACTTTCCCTTCCTGCTTTTGGCACTGATTTCCCCACAATTCCTTCCTTTATCCCAGTATTCCCTCACAGATATAATTTTCTTGCACACAAATATCACAACAGATATTTGTATAATGCTGAATTAATGCCACTGATTAGTTCTTGCAAATATTCTAAGCACAGCAAAGCACAGATAATTTCCTTTTAGATGCAACAAAATAATTTAGCCCCTGAAAGCAAATATATTGGCATGTGGGAGATTTATAACTAAAATGCTATTTTTCTCTTTTTGTGCTATTATATTGTAACTGGCTTGGTTTTTCCAGGCCTACATTAAGTATCAAGAAAGAAACTTGAACACCTGGGTTCTACTCTGGACCTTGCTATCCACCCAGTTTTCCACAAGTCAAGTGGGAGAATGACTGAAAGGTACTCACTGCTGTTAACATTAGATGAGCAAAGAAAACAGAAAGGAATTAAATTATCATCTGGGATAAATGGAGAAACCCTTGATTTTTTAGGACATATACCTTGGAACTCAGTCAACACTCAAAGTCTGCTAGAAAACAGACTATCCTGTACATACATAAGAACAATCTGCAGGTTGTCTCTCTACAAGCATAAGCACTGATCTGAAACTTGACTATCCTGAGTTACTCACAACAGTCAAATGAAGAACTTTCCAACCACTGCTCAGTGTGTGAGAAGTTACAAAGGCAAGCACAAATCCAAGTCACTTTCACTGAAATCTCACTGTCTGTATCAGAAGTAGTAGCTGCTTAAATCAGTGTTATGTGCTCCAGTTATTTTACTAAGTATTTCTCACTTCTCTCACTTCACCTCTGCAGCACAAGATTATGTTTATACTCTCCTGCACCTAGAGAACGATGGAATGGGATTCTGTCATTCATGAAAATCAGGTTAAGACAGACATTTAATCAATGACAAAGAAATATGTATATTATCTGAACTGGTTTTTAATGTTATGCAGTAAATATCAGTGATAAGGTTAGCACATAAAAAACACCTTCATAGTTCTATGAATCTCCAAAAGACTGACAAATGTGACTTCCAAATTAACAGCTGAAGCAAAGATCCGGTGAATTCTATTAAATCCCTACCAAGTTAATTATATATTAAGTGTATTTCTCATAGAAAGTCTGCATATATGTTTCAACCATAAGAGAAAAGAATTAAAATATTGCATTAAGGTATTGCTAATATTCTGTAAGGTTGAAAAGTCTTTTCAGTCAGGAGCTACATTAAATTACTGCAATCACACTGCTGGCAGGTTGCACGCATCCCCTCATGCCCCTTTTTTTATAAGTGTCAACTAAGTAAAGTTTTCACTCAGGTGTACACATACTAAATAGCAAACAGATGGCCAAAAAAAAAATTCCAAGAAAAACGTGCCACATCTTGACAAATTTGTCTCCCTTGGGATATAAGACTACAGGTCAACGTTTAGTGTAAAAATGCTCCAAACCAGTCAATGCAAGCAATTACTGGCAGCAACATTTCCTTCTTTCAATTCCCACCATATTGCAGTTACAAAGATGACAGTTCAGATCATACAGTATTTGCTGGAGTTGCCTTTCAGAAGTTAGGAAATAAGAGAACACATAGCACCATGTTCCAGGAAATACCACTGTTTATCTAATACCAGTTAAGGGAGTATAAAAAGGAAAATTTTTTTTTTTTTCCTCCAACTCTATATTCTGGCACATGTATGTCTTAGCTCGCCTGGAGCTAAACAGGTAGGAATTATCTGAACTTGGTTTTTATAAAGATATGAAAACTGTGTTTCAGTGACGCAAAAATGTTATAAGCTAGTTCCTTCACCATTAACACTTATCAGCTCCCTGGGTTCTTTTCCAGGGATAGTGGCAAAGAATACAGATTTTGAGGGGGGACAGCTACAGCATTTTCCCACTTATCTGGCTGCCCTCCTTGCTGAAACCAACCACAAAACCTGAAATGGATCAAAATACATCAAAAGGAAAGGCAGAGAAAGCAGCTAGCTCAGGCTCCTGTGAAGTGCAGAGGCTTGACAAAAACAACCAGTGTGGGCATACATAAACATATAAAGCAGGAAATCCCACAAGCTTAAAAGGGAAGGAGACACCCTGTTTAAAACACAAAGAGAGGTTTAGATGATGACATCATCGCTCTTTTTCCAACAGAAGCTTTGTTTGTTTCTTTTTAATCATTGCTGGTTATATTTCCTATGAGTAAGCTATATTCCTGTAGGCAGTGGTTTTGGGCTGAAACAATGTATGAAAATTCTTTTTTACATATTTCCTGTATTAATTTAGGTGTGCCAGTAATACTGCAGCGTGCCCCGAAACCCTATACCAAACCATTATTTAACATTTAGATTACATCACATTTTGAGACTATGCAGAGTAGAAGGGTTACTTATGAAAAAGATATTACATGATCGTGCCATGCTATAAATAAAAGTACGTTTCCACCCAGTCTGCAGATATTACGTAACTAACTTACCTAGTGGGTGAGGACAGCCAAATCTGCCGGTTTGGTGTTTGCTTATTGATTACGTATGTTCCCATGTCTCCACCCAATTTAACTGTTAGTACTCCACTCTTAAAAGACAAAGAAAGTGAGAAATACAAAATTTGTATCGTGTTACTTTGACAACAGTTACTTCATCTGCATTGGCAGAAACTTACATACCTGTATCAGATTCTCAGCCTTCTCCCAGACAATAATAGTTAGGAGAATGCTCATTACACCTAGCATATCTTTGAGTCTGACCTAGACTTTAAAACTTCTGGCCAGAGTTTGATTTTTAGTGTGTTTGTGTCATTCACAATGTTCGTACTTAAATAATACTCTTGAGCTTGGACTGGCATCCTGAAAAGACCAGACCATTGCAATTCATTTTGCAATGATTAAAACATCATCCAATAAAAACTTTTCTATACTAATGAACAGTGTAGAACTGGTGTGGTTCAAAGTCAAGAAGCTTTATGTGTCACTGCCAGATTTCTGAAACATGCAATTTTACCTTACTTTTCTTCAGTTTTCCTTGATAAATTCTGATTCATATCTGAAAAAATGTTCCAGTTCTAAATCCCATTATTCTGGTTTTTCATGAGTCTGGTTTTGCTTTGGTTATGCCACCTTTAGACCATTATCCTGGTGAACATTTATTTTCTCTTTCTTGCTCACATTTCTTACTGACATGATTCATGTTTCTTGTAATGGAGAAAAATATTTTCTCTTCTGACTTTAAGAGGGAAAAAACAACAATATTTGGACTGGAGTTGATCTGAATGATACTAATTAAAAAGGGAAATATTTCTACAGAGTGTAACGTGATGATTCAGATAATAATTTATTTAGTTTGCAGCATCTCAAATACTTTAAGCCCTATAGCACAACAAAGCTTCTTTAAGGGTATCATACCTTTCATGCTTTAATCAGAAGATATTTCTAGAGCTACCTGTCATTGCCCGGGCTATTTGCTATGTATAAACACTCACTATGAGGAAAAATACTTTCAGGTATGAGTACCTACTGCCTGCCAACATACTCTGTACCACAAGCAGCAACTCAAAGCCTCCTTCCCTTACCAAGTAACTCAGGGGAACATATCTCAAGTATTACTAGGCATAAAATAATATCCTCAGGATCTGATTTTTTACCTTGGTTTCCATGCTGTTTCTGTGCTTAAGGTATTTATATCTGTGATGAAAACAATAAAAATAAAAGGGCCTTCTGGTTAAAAGTCCCATCAGGTTTGTCCTGCCAGTTATTTCTATTGGACATTAGTACAGTGCACAGAAGTGCAAGAACAAGCTACCTCTCTGGCTGTCAGAATTTCAAGTTTTCCATATCTCATGGTCTTGGAATTTTAGAGATACAGCAGCATAAGAACGGGACGGAGGATTAGGCCTGCATAATGATATACAGATTCTGTATATAGCATTCTTCTATGTGGTTTGTAATGCCATACTAAATATTCAGCATGATGTTATGCTACATGTTTCTACAGACACACTATAAGTACATAGGTTTCCAAAGCGTTAACAAAAAAATTACACTATTATTTATACCACGTGTCAGCTATTAGAAAGTACTGTTGCTCTATCCTTACAAAGTAAATAGAGGTTAACCTCTACTGCTGTGTTGAAAACACTTTCTCATACATTTTACAGTACTTCTGAAATACTAGAATATACGACTTGAATTTTTTAAAGAACTTAAATTGCAAGATACTTTTAGCACATTTTAAGAAATATTGCTGTATGTGTTTTGTACTACCGGATGAATGTTTGCTACTTCCTGGTAACAAAAATATTCTTCTAAAGAGATTTTTTTTTTCCTGAGCACGAAAATATAAATTGCTCAAAGCAATCACATTTACAACAGGCACAGCAGATCTTTATCACATTCGCCACCTTGTGGTTTCCTGCAGCACTGACAGGGTTTGTTTAGAATTAAAACTTGGGCTGTTTAACCTTCTGCTTTCAACAGAAATTACAGCATATTATTAATTGTCATCATCCTGTCTATATAGTACAGGACCATTGGTAAAAATTAAGATGTAAAAGTACTACCTCTTGAGCTTCACAAGTCAATGTCAAACATAATCCACCATACAGCAGATGGAGAAAAAAAATATGACTTATCAGCTTAACACAATGAAGTGTTTAGGAATACTAAAAAGGTAAATTTCAACCATTGCTTATTTTTGTACTAGGATAGTTACATCAGGTTAATAGGTGCTGATTTCCTAAAACATACTGAAGAGTAATGTTTAAACAATGCTTTTACCAGAAAAGCAATTAGCTGCAACATTATTTATATACTTAATTAAAGCAACAAGTAGTATTTGCTAAACAGAAAGCTACTGGCAATATGTCATTTTATATCCTAGAAATACAGAATGAAAATTATGATGACAAAGCTACACATAAGGACGTCCAAAAACTACAGACTTTTGATTTGGTTTTGTATTTTGCACAGTGAAACCCAACCATCAGATTCAACATCCTGGAGTACAAAACCTTAACTGACAGTGCCAGTAGAAAGCAAATTTGTTGTGGCAAGACATAAAGAAGGAGCAATAGTAATGTGACCTTAAAAAACTGCGGTATTGAAAAACCTGTGTAGCAGACAGTAGAGTAGGGAGAAACAGCACTCTTCTCCAAGTCATGTTTAGGGCTGTAACACATAGCTTACTTCAGGAACTGAAATTATATAAAAACTACTAAATTCTCTATGCAATTAACACAGACATTTTTGTTCTAAGTCTGTCACTCCTGTATTTGAGCGACTGACTTCTGAAGGCTCCAGCCATCCAATGTCTCCTGTGACAGTAGCCCCCTCCCCGTGTACACTCCCATCTCACTTCTGCAACACCTATCCAAACATGGCACTCTCCTGCTGCTTCTCTCCACCGCAGGCTGTCATCACTAAAGCCAGGACAAACATACACTACCTGCTCAATACAAATGCTGCTTGTCTGTACTCACGGCAACCAGAGAAACTGCTCTAACAGTTACATGTGACGCACTATGCCATGTAGTACACCAGAAGGGAACTGATTGCTATGCCAGATATCTGTGCCTGTTTAGGAAAATTTATAGATCAGTGTGAAATTAGAAAACAGTTTCCATCTCCTCTTGTGCTCGTTTATTATTCTCTATTATGTTTTTCTCTAAACATTTTGAAAACTTTAAAAATTTTGAATCCCTAAATCACACAATGGTATGTGTTACTTTTCACCAGAATTGTTGCCTCAGCCAGTATACAATAAAGGTGTAAAAATTCATTGTATTTTCAGTGTCAGCATTAAGGTGACTAATTTAAAAATCTCCTTCAAATAATATGAAAAAATCCCCTACAATAATTACTGTGGTAATATAATGTTTAAAACATACCCCTAGAGAGACATCATAATCTTCTGGGGTAAAAGGTTTATCTGCCAAGTCCTCAAAGAAATCTGCTAAGGAGTCCAGTGTTTCTTCAGCCAGCTTCTCATAGGTTGTCTCATCTAAAGAGCTACAAACGACAGAGAAGTCCATAATTAGGAGGAAAAGCATGGAAGACAGCATTTTCCCAATAATAAAAACATACAAAGACCACAACTTTGGATGAAACTGTAACCATAAAATGATCTTATAAAACAAGAAGTTCATTTTTCTTAAGGTGATGTAACTGACAAGCCACCTTATAAATGGAGGTGAAATTTCAAAATTAGTTGCTATTAGAGATCTTTTAACTGGGGAAAAGGTACTCACTTCCTTAGATATACTAACCACATTTAGTAAACAGCATCAGATTTCAAAGCAAGGCATTTTCATAATAGGACTTTGTGTAAATTTTGCTTAGTTTTGAACTCTGCAAATAGAGACAAAAGCATCTCCCATTTAGAAATATATGTCATTTGACTCTACAAAACTTATTGTAGCTATACGCAGTTTAGAAATGTCAGTATCACATGACATGTTTATGCACAGCATTTGCCTCCTCAACTGGAATTACCCATGAAACCTGGTAATTAGATGTTATTTAAACTGTGCTTATGAACTAACACTTATGAATTACAGACTACTCCAGAGTCTCAAAGCACCCTTGTGGCCATTACATAAGGCTTAAAGCACCTGTGAGACCAATTCTCTTTTTAGTGGAACCAAGTGTAGAACAGTTTAATTAACCAAATGTAATTAAAATACGTAAGCTGTTCCATCTCTATCAGTGCGTAAAAGGGTCTCCCTACCAACAAACACTTCAGGAAAATAATCTCAGTTTTTGCTAATGCTTATAGCAATGAAACAGTTACTATGGGTTGAATATATATCAGCTGGTAATAGAAACTTTTAAAAAAGTTTCTTATCCAGTTACTGAAATATGTTCTATGTCACTTATATGAGGGACACCACAAAATGCCTTGGGCCATGGAGAACAGAAAGCCTTTGGATCAGGCAGGATTCATGTACAGGCTCAGGGTCCACTTCAGGCACTTAAAGGCAAGAGCCATTTCAGACATCTGCCACAATCCTTTACTGTGTCCCCAGCTGCTGCATCAGAAGCTGCACAGCTCCAACCGTTGCTGTGTCACGTTCTCTCAGAACAAGCAGAAATTTCACATCCTCTGGCACGCGTGAAATGGTGCTAGACACCTGCATTTAGGTACACAAGTTATCTGCTAAGCAACTTTGCAAATACACACAAAATGCTTTTAGCTGAAACTTAGTTGTTCTTTACATCACATCAACATTATATTAGTTTGGTAGTATTAGTATGTATACAAGTTATTCTAAACTTTATTTTCTAAACTTTATTATTCTAAACTCTATTTTCATATGAATATCTCAAAATGTATTTTTACCTTGTGTCACTCAGAGTTCCTGCATTTCTCAAATTCATGAACCAAGCAGTCCTGCTCTTCACATCTGAAGAATATTGTAATTGCTGTTTAAAGTAAGCAGAAACAAAATGGAATTAAAATTAAAACGTAATGAATTACAAACTACATACTTATCATATAAATTAAACAGCTCCTTTAAGTCCTTTCCATCCTCATGGAAAATGTTCATATTCTATATCGCAGGGCTAATACGGAAGGAGTTATGCAGCTTTACTCTTTGTATAATTGAAGCAATCTAGAATTATCGTTGTCTTCATTATGCAAGCTAATGGAATAAAGCCCCACACCCCCTCATTCACAGAAGAATGAATTAGGAAAGGAGAACTATTCTAACTTTTCTATTGCTTTACCACAGAATTACTGAGCGGCTTCAGACTATTAAATGGCTTAGGCTCAGAGTTTCCTAAGTATCCACTACTCAAATGCTGCACTACCAACTGAAGTCAGGAACGTATTAAGCTGAAACAAACACAAACCCTGAATCTTCCTTATGTACAAAGGGCCAAAAAACACTTTCAGATTCCAGATTTCTAAATTACGGAAAAGCTGTATCCCCAGACCAAACACAGTAGCAGAAGTATTCATGTTATCCAGCAGGAGAGGAACATGGCATGATTTTAGTTTTCTTCCTAACTGGCGCTGACCTTTCGGTTTAATGGCAGAACAGCATTCATGATTGCTTTCTGTGTACTCATGCAAGGTTCTGAAAACTTCAGACGGAGTTGAAAAGCAAGTGACATTTGCAAAGGAGCTATGTCAGCCTCTCTTCAAGCACGGAAGAGCAAAACACAGGCCGATCTCTCTCCATGCGGAGTACCACCTATCCGTAGGTATTGCCAGTGAGCTGCCTGCTAGTCCAAAACCGCGACACAGGCAAAAAGGAGAGAAGGGCGGCACAACGGTACAGGCCGACAAAATACACCACGCTGCCTATATGTTTGACCGAACCCCTTACCCTACAGCATTTTATACACGCTTAGAATGAAAAGCTACAACACCACGAGCACGTTCACGCTCTGTCCAGGCTGAGAGGCTCTAATTCCATCAATGTGTACCCATATTCCGTTTGTGACTGGAGGCTGCCAACAGCGGTGCCAGCACGCAGCCAGCACCTGCCTCCGCGTACCTCACCCGGTTGAGGGCGGCCAGCACCGCTTCTGCGCCTGCAGAGGGGCAGCAGTCGAATGCACCAGCCGCGGTGTGCGCCAGCTCCCGAGGCACGGAGAGAACGAGAAAGGAGAAGGCAGGCGGGAGAGAGGGAAGGAGGGAGGACGCTGCCGGCCGGCTTGCGAGGAGGCCCGGCGGTGGCGCCGGCTGCCGCAGGCTGACACAGACCTGCTCAGAGCCGGCAGCCACCTCGGGAATCCTCGCCCGCCGCCCTTCCCTCCTTCCCTCCCTCCCCTCCCGCCGCCCCAGCCGGCGCTCGCGCCCCCCCGCGGCGGCGCGAGGAGAGCGCGGGGGCCGCGCGGGGCGGGCCTTGAGGGCTCGTTCGACCGCGCGGCAGAGCCGAGCCGAGCTGAGGGAGAACGTGCGGGTCTTGTCTTCTTCCCAGCCACTGCTGGCTCCAGCCTCAGCAGCGCCAGGATAAATCAAATCCAAGTGCTTTGCTTCCGAGACTGCACAGGTGTATCGGAGCCGAGCACGGTCTGTCCGCCCGCCGAGGCTTCCGAGGCGGCGGCGGTTTCCCCGCCAGCCTTATCTCGGCCTCCTCCCCCCGCCTGTAGCACGGCCTGGCACGGCTGTCCCTAGGAAACGAGTGCTGGGCCCGGTGTGCTGCTCAGGCTCCCGTCGGCGAGATCTCGACCCCGACGTATCCCAGAGACAAGGAGCTCGGCGGCCATTCAAGGCGGCTGCCCGCGCCGAGCGCCTTCAGCGCGGCGCTGCTCTCGGCGCGGGCAGTGACCGCTGCGGGCGAGTGTCTGCCCGCACCCGCTCAGGCAGAGCGGCCTCGCTGAGGAGATATACACGGAGCTGGCGCCTGGGAAAAATAACAGTTAGAAGCCACACTACGCACCAAGCATTCACGCAGGGACCCGGTCGAGGACTATTTTGGGTGACAGGAATATTCTGATCTACGTCCTGCAAGTAAAATGTTTCCCTGAGCCAGTAAAATAAAACACATAATTTATCACACCTGACATTTTCCACTAAGTTACATAAGTGCTGGTGATGCCATACTATCAGCAGTGTGTGAAGATGCAGATTCTCAGTCAGACGTGTCATATTGTTACTTAAACTGAAAGACATAAACTAGGTTTGCCAAGTAGAGAGGTAAGAAATAATTTCTATAAAGTTTTTTTTAAAAACCCACACAGTTTCTGTGGGAACACAGACAACTTTTGCTTCAGAGCCTTCCACAGGACAGGACAAAAAGCTTCAGAAGCTTACTGCTTAAGCATGAAAATGCATACTGTGTGATGCATATTTATATTTCAAAAACTCTTAATTGCAGCAAGCAGCTAGTTGCTCTGAGCCACCTGATCTAGTTGAAGATGTCCTTGCTCATGGCAGACGGGTTAGAGTAGGTGACCTTGAAAGGTCCCTTCCAATCCAAGCTGTTCTATTGATTCTGTGATACTCCACTGCATTAGGGAATAAGTTATTAAGTTTCTCACCAAGATCTGTAATTTTGTAATATTTTTCTATAAGCCAAAATTATTTTACTTTACACAAGTTGAAAAAGCTCAAACAAGCCGCTTGCGCAAATTTCAACTGAAATGATGAAGTCTGTTTTACCTAAAAGCTGTTTGTATCAAACCGTTATCTAACAGCCAGCTTCTTGTCCGTTTTCAACAGACTCCTGTGTGTTTCTTTGTTACCAGTGTTCTTCTTAGTTTGTGTTCTTGTTGTATTTTGTGCGGGAGGTTTTAATACATCAAGCAGATTTAAGATGCTCTTTACTTCCTTGAGGAAACAACCCATTCTTAGCCCTGCTGGGAGAAGCTTTTACAGACCGAGATAAGCCTTGTAGAAACAAATAACTTGTATCAGACCACAGAAATCATTGGTAAAGCAAGTGGCTGATTTTTCATACCTTGGTAGTTAAGGGGGAAAACAGCTAGAAGAAAGGAAGAATACCTGTTCTTTTATGTAGTACTTAATCTATTTAAAGATGGTGCTTATTTTTATAGCTTGCCTCTCCTATGAAAAGAACCTCAGATTTTTTTTATATTATCCAACTAATTTCACAGTGATTTTTCTCTAGTCATCCAAGTCATACACAACTCTCAACCGGAAATGTTCATTTTGTATTTTGAAGTTAATGACAAATCAATTAATTCTTGTAGATTAAATATTTTCTCTAGTACTAGCAATTTCACATACCAAATTTTTATAAATGTAACAACAGTTACTTCAAATATGAAGTTGAAGGTAGTAAATTTTACAAGATGCTATTACCAAGCAAGGATCAGTCACACAATTTCTAAAGGGCTCAAATTAGGGATTAGCAATTTTAACAATGGTTTCTTAATGTTTTTTCGTCTTGATTCCTGTCCCTTAGAACAACAGGAACAATTAATTAATACTGGGATCAGTATTTTAATGCTGGCATAAAATACCTGTGAAGGAGTTCCAGATGCAGAAGCACTGAAGGGTCATGCCCCACACATTCAGTCTGGGAAGAGCTGATAGATTTTTTTACTTTAAGTAAATATTAAATGTTTCAGCAATGGCTTCTATGAAGAACAGGGGGAGTGTGCTACTGATTGCTCTTGTGTCACTGTCTAGTGGAAGGGTTTGGGAAATACCGTTGAGTTGTATAAAATTTAATTGCCCACGACAGAGGGATTGTATACAAAAGATGTCTCAGTCTCTGAATTGTATGGTATAGACATTCTGGTTTTGGACAGAATTGTTGCAGTTAAGTTGTGAATCCTTTGGGTTCTTCCTATGAACAAATGATTCAGATGCTATAGTCACTAGGTAATTGGGGGGAAATTGTCATGCATGTTCTTTATGAAGGTTAACTGGGTGCTTAAATGTTTGTCCCCAAATGAGACTAATCACAAGTATCTGCTTTGCACAGAGACACATTCTACACTGTCCATAAAGGAGCAGACACTTGACAGAGATGTACAAAATGTTTTACTCATAGGACATGCAGATTGGTTTTGCTTTTCTCAGAGCTGCAGAATAATTATCTTGCTGAGATTAAGCAGTCTAATTTTAAAGCCTAGAAAAGTGGTAATCGTGAGATGCAGGCTGCAAGCAAAGGAAGCCTTAGACTCTGCATACTTAGAAAGCAAAAAACCCCAAACTCCTTTAAATTTCTCCATACTGTGCATAATTAAGGAATTATTCTTCTTATTCATCAGGGTTATAGGATTACATCGAAGTAAAATAAAAAAAACACCATCATCATCCCCCACCAAGCCAAGACAAAAAAAAAAAAAAAATCCACCACAACAAATCCTTAAAGGAAAGATTTTATACAGGTACAAAGAATAATTCTAGGACTTTAAATGCCAAGTTCAGGTTTTGTCAATTTAGCAGGTTTACTACACTTACTCCTAGAAGACATGTTATTACCAATAACTTCAGTAGCTTTCTAAGTGACATCTGTGCAAATTTTTAAATACACCACTGCATTAAAACATGAAATCTTGAACTGATGATCACTGGCATTTGAGATTATCGCCATGTTACTTGGGAAATTAGGGAACCAAAACAGTTTCTGTAGTTACCCTAAAATAATTGCCCATACTGAAAAACCTGAACTGGTTTTATAAAGCAGTGCCTGCTGAGTACGTTCCTTTGGCTTTCCTGCTCTAATTTCAAGATTTCCCTTTTCCTTTTAGAGCTGGTAAAGACAGATGCCATGTTTGTCATATCTCAAGAGGCCTCTTAAGACTGTCCCATGAAGGTAGAGAAATGCAAGAACAATGAAATCCAGTGTAGATCAATAGCAGGATGACAGCAGTGATAGTCTTCAGAATAAAATCTTTTATTCATCAATAAAACTGTAGTTTACAGTAGTATTTTCTAAATAAATTATAGAATTTCTCTTTTACAAGAATTAAAGTAAAATCAAAAATATTTCAAGGACAATATATGTACACAACATAAGGCCTTGTTATAAATAACATTTTTATCTCCTTTTTACCAACAGTGAAACTATCTTTAGAAGCTCATTTTTGTATGGTATGTGCAGAGATTTGCCCTAACCCTCATACAACATCAGTTCCAGTTTCCGCTTATGTGGAACTAAGCAATTAGAACGGAGTGGGTCAGAAAAATGAAATTTATTTTATTCACCACTGTCTTTAAATAGGTAAAGTAGGTAATAGATTTTGCTTGTGCATAGTTACAGAATGCATGCAAATGAAACTACTAGAGAGCTGATAAGAAAATATTTCTTCAGAGTCCAGAAAAGGTGATTGGCAATATTGTAGAAAGCAGCCTGAATACACAGTTCTTCACAGTTGAGCAAGCACACCAGATGACAGCAGAGTGTGGAATGTTTCGTGTCATTTTTGTCAAGTCCATCAATTCTTTCTATGGTTCAAATATCCTGACACTTCTTAGAATTAGTTCTGTTGATTATTACTCTTTGTCTATTAGGCTCAGCAAAGTCCTCCTCCTTAAACAAGGAGTGCAGAAAGTGCTCTTCATTAACCATGGTCACTTCTCTTAGTTTTACTCTTCATGTATTCTTTGTTACTGGAAATACAGAAATGACAAGTTAAGAGTTGTGTTTACTCGTTTTCTTACAGAATTATACACAGGGTAACAACTTTCCTCCCCTAAACAGGCTGCAGCAAAATTTGGCAGTGATTCTCTTATGACCATGAGCCCTGGTCAAAAGCACTGGGTCTCTTGTACAACAGCAAACCCCTAGGGGTTTTGCAGGCATTGCGGTACACTTGTATTACGTGAACTAGAACTACTTGCTGCTGCAAAATGCTGAACACTGTGGATATCAGAGAAACATAACAATCTGAGATCACTCAGCAGTTCACAACAGCTTATTTTTATCTTGCAAAACCGTGGTATTTACTACTTAAAAGTAGCAGTCTTCATATGTCATGAATATCAGTGCTGTCAGCTTCCGCATGATGGTCTTCCCTCAGATGAAAAATCATACCTATAAAAAAACTTTCAGGCACAACTAATGTTCAAGACAATGTAGCAATCACTCAATTTCACAAAAAAGACTAAAACAAAACCAAAAACAACAAAAACCACAACAACAAACCAACAAAAAAACACAAAAAAACCCCCAAACAAACAAACAAAAAAAACCCAAAAAACCAAAAACCAAAAAAAAAAAAAAAACCCAAACCCAAAAAACCCCTGAAATAATTAATAATCTTAACAGATTACAGTTTTCTAAGCTACCCTCATGTCATAGAAACAGCTGGTCACTTCTTGGCATCCCTGGAGAGTTAGAGATGAACTGAAAAGAAACTCTTCTTTACAGAACATTTTGTTATGACAACTCAAACTGAAGTGATAGCTGAAGAATATATTTCAGTAAACTGAATGCATCTCAGCTGACATATCCAAAATGAAGCAAGACACAAAATCAAAACAAAGGCATCTGTAATGACCTTTACTCTAAAACCTCATTAAAACACATTACAAAGATGTAAGGTTCCATTTATTAAACAGATTTTTAATGTCACCTTTACATTATGCTTTTTGATACAAGCACTTAACTAACCTTTAAATAGTTTGACAACAGTCTAAATAAGATGATGAACAAAAAATCTCTGAAGGCATTTAAGTTTATCTCAGATAAAGGTAACTAGTAGATTTAAATCAATATTTTTGTTGTGACTTCTAGCACTAGCCCTTGAACCTTGAGGAATGATATTCCAATATTGTTTTATGAAAACTTTAAACTTCCTACTGTATGGTGCACCAGTGTTAGGGTGTTCATAATCACTGATGCCATTGAGCCCAGTGCCAGTTTCTCAGGTGCTGTTTGCTCGCTCTCTCAGGAACTGTGATCTGGCAAGTAGAGTTGATGGACATATTAGCATCTGAATGTGCTAAGGCAGTAAAGTACTTAGAAAGTTCAGAACAATTTCATATGTGAAGTGAAATCAATGTGATGTAAAGCTAAAAAGAATTTTTAATTAACTTTACTGCTTTTCACTAAGGTGGCTATTGGTATTGCTGATGCTAGTTTTATGGTATTTCATGAATTATACAATGGAATCATGACTAGCTTATTCATGTTCTTGTTTCCTTTCCTCTGACCCTTCCAAAGCATTTCAGTGAAAAATTCCAATAAAAGTTGCATAACAGAGTTGGAGAAAAGAGACCTGACAATAACTTGCAGCAACTGCCAACTGTATGAGTCAATCACAGAAATACTGTTGATGGTACATGTGCTCTTTTAAGAAGATGGGATTTTCAGATGTTCATATTTATGTCAGGTACAGTCCAGTACTGTATTTTTCTGGAAAGAAATCAATCTATTTCAAGGTGCAGGACATGATCCTCTGGGCAACATTGTATCCACTACACAACTTTTGGGGTTTCATTGATTACAGATAAAGGAAACTTTTTTTTTTTTTTTTTTTTTTTTAAATAAAAACTGAGTTTGGCTGTAGCAATTTGGTCCAAAATTATAAATAATGCACAAATGACATTACAGGAATCATTCCTGTAATCATTGCCGTATATGTCTCACACTGTGTATATAATGCAATAATGTATATATTTATGTAATAAAATACAATGTTTGATTTTTATGCAAAGGCAACTAAAATGTTCCTTCTTACATATGTTTCTTCTTCAAGAACAGCTCTGCCAAACTATGTTTGAGTGCTCATTTGTTTTTCACCACCTATCAGGTTTCAATTTTATGGGACACATAGGCCTCGTTTTTTGCTCTTCTTTTTGGGATCATGTATGGATGGATACAGGGAAAACATAGATAAAACAGAGGAAAAGAGCTGTTAACTGTGCTGCATAAAACAAGTTGGTTTGCCCCTTTCAGCCTTAAACAGCCTTCTACTTTGAGGAGAGTTCTTGATTGACTCTACATGCGCACATAACATTTTAAAGATTATTATACTCTCAGGGGAAAGAAAGGATGCCTGTAAGTGAGGAGGTCTTAATTCCTTTCTCATAATTCCAGTATTCAGGTTCAGTCTACCAAGTTTTTCCACCAGTGTCTTCAGAGGAGATGGTGAGGCAGAGAAACTGAAGTTTCTATAAAAAGAGCAACATATCAAAATTTGAGGTATGCTGTGCAGTGTGACTGCACAACTTCTAGATTGTTTTTATATGTATTCTGCCTCGGAATTGCTTTAATTTCAGCTGCATTTTTTATTATTCCACAAAGAACCCTGAAGACAACTACAACATGATTAAAATTGAATTGAAATTATGGGAGAGAGTACAGAAGAAAAGGAGTATTGAAGAGCAAGAAGAGTCAAAGATTTGACAGCTTCTAAACAAGCATTTTATATGCCAATAATTGTTAATCAGCTTGCCTATGCATCTACAGCAGCTTTGAAAGACATAATTAATCTTCAATATTATTTTAAGACTTGAAAATCCTATAATAAAATTGGCATTTGTAAATAAACCACATAATAAGTAATTTTAAATGTAATAGTATAATCTATGCAATCCTTCTGACACAAATCATAGCTACACTAATCAGGCTCTAAATACATTGGGCTTACTCATCACTACAATTATTCCATTATTTTATTTTACTGAAGCCCATATCAATCCATATCTTTAGTAGCAGTGACGTTTAAATATAAATTTTATGAGCCTTTCCTTTAACAACAGGAAGCAATGCTGCATTTTCATGTGAAAACTTCTGTACTACCCAAGAATTCTGCATTGTAGTTAAATATACAGAAGTATTCTGTAAGTAAAAAATAATTCATTAATGAAATCCTATAGGCAGGACATATATTTATTTAAGATCCTATAGACTGGACACATATTTATTTATTTAAAACTTATATTTACCACCAGGTGCCTTAACATATACAGCATCACAGTGGAAAGCATTTAAACATTTTTCACTGTTGTTTACATGCATGTCCTTTTTCTGTTGGAAGTATAAGGGAAATCAAGCCTACTTGAATTAAATCAATTAAATATCTAAGACTTACTACTTACTGATTTTACTGATATTGTAGTACAGTAAATCAGCTATCTTTATAAATAATTTCATGGGAAGGCAAAGAAAACACAGTAGGATAGTTTATAATTGCGTGTGTTGCTTTTTTAGCTAGAGAAAACTCAATTAAAAATTTGATACTTCACTGCAAAACAGAAGGAGTAAGGTGACTTTTATTCCTTACTTTTTAAGTGGAATTATCACTTTTAAGGCATTCCATAGTGATGCTGGACTAAGATCTTCAGGATTGGTCACACTTGTTAAGGAACTTTTGCAATATTGGCCTTCTGTCTTTTACTAATCAAATTCCATAGAACACTGAGACATTGACAACAGCATTTGCTGATGATGTCTGAACTGAAACCAATATTAAGGGCTTCAAGGGAATTTAAAAAAGAGATTAAATTTATTTACAGAGAAATAAGTAAACCCTGTTTTGTGGATTTCTACATCAAAGTGCTAAATGGAAGTGTGTTACCTTCTCTGTTTCTGGCTTATATACAAGAAATCTGTTTATCTCAGACAGAATCTTTTGTTTCCAACTGTCTGATGTGTCATTGTATTACATATTCATAAAAGCAAGAAGACTTTAATGTTTGAAGTCATGCAGAGAAACATTTCAAATTTAGAAGTTTTTCCTGTACCTCCTATCTTCTATTTCTTATTTATTATTAATTTTATTTATTATTTATTCCTTCTATTTGATTGATAATTAAAATTATATGTATTAATCAGTATCATAACTATGTTACTAGAATAATTTGAAATAATTTAGATTGTCTTATACCTAGTGCTCATTGCAGGTGATGCTTAGTTATATTCTAGTCATAAAAGCTAGATTTCTTAAGCTATTATCTGGATTAATAGGTTTATGAGAAAATAAACCAATGTAACTTAAAAGTAAATTTGATTTGAGAATGTACTTAATTAAGCACTTAATGTGCTTCTTAGAGTAGCAAGAGAAAAAATGCTAGTTTGAACTTGGTCTTTTATCAGTATTAAGGAATTATGGGCCCAGACTAGCATTCAGTTGTGGACCCAAGATGTCTCTCTACTTGTGTCCTGGAACAAGAATTCTTGTAACCTGCTGTTACCAGGTACTGTCTCAGTTTTGACATCAGCAGCAGCGTGTGAGTTAGCCTGGAGTTCCCTTAATGTAACACCTCAAATCCAATACTATTACCTGTAAGAGGAATTCTTTTTTTTTTACAACTTTTTTTTTTCTGTTCCACCTCACCTTACTTGACTATCAGAATTTCCACACAAAACTGTTCAGACAATGCCATTTTAAAGCTGCTCTTTATAACAGATTAACACAATGTCATTTTACGACAATTTTTTTTTTCTATGCATGGGACCAAAAATTCACAGTTCTTAGTTTGTCCAAAAGAGTTCGCATTTTACCATTTCAAAACAGGAGGCAAAGACATCAAAGGATTAATGGTGGCCAAAATTAAGCAAGTTAAGGGTTTTTTCATTAAAATATATAGTGGATAAGACTACAGCAGCTTGCCTTGTGGTAGAAACACAAAGATTATTGATCACAGGATTAAAGGAAAATCTGAGAATGCCATTTAAAACTATGTTTTTCTCCTTGCATTTTGCTCTTTTAAAAGTACATCTTGTAACCTTTCATTTATTTGCTTTATTTTTGAGATGTCCATTAGAAATGACTAGCCTGTTCCTAGTGCTCTCAAAAACATGCATCTTTTCCTTCTAACATGCATTTAATCATCCTTCTATAAAAGCAAAATTGCCTTCTGGCCAGCACTTATACTTTAGTATCATCAGGTTTTCCCAGCCACAGGCAAATTGTTATTTCCAGGTCCACTGAAGGATATTAAGGGGCATCAAGGAAGTAACAGATTAGTAGATGGACAGCATACTATTCCTGTTTCTTCCACAAACACCTCCAGATGCATACAGGGTATATGTGAATAAGTTAAAGCTCACTTCCACAACAATCTCAAAACAATTAAGTAGGCATCAGTGCAGAGTGTGGGACATGAGACAGAAGGCAGGAGTAAGTAACTTCTCAAGATGAGTTTGCTTAAGAAGTAACATGTGCTTAGCTGTGGTATCCAATTTCCTTGAAGATGGCATACCTAGGGAGTTAAGCCATTATCTTTATTATTGAGTTTTGAATTTGTTTTTCTTCAAGGTGCAGAGAAAGGGTGCTGCTAGTTCCAAAAAGCATCTGTGATTCTCTCCACTTAAGACCTATTTATTCTTCCAGACCTTTGCTCAGGGGAATAAACACTGGGTATTTGTATGACATCCAAAGTTGGGTTTTAATTATTCTTCTGTTGATATTCATCAGTGGACTACTCATCTACTTGCTGCAGTCTCTGAGACATAATAGTAATGAATGTTCTACAAGGTGAAAACTAACTAAAAAGATGATTATCACACCTGAAACTCATACAGACAGCATTACAAAAGGTGTTACCTGTGCCTGTCACTAGATTTTCAGAGCATTCCACCATCCACCCTACAGACTTCAGATTGAAAAAGAAGTACTTTACAGTGCTAAACAGTATTATTCTTAAAGAAAACTGTTGCTTTATAAACTAAATTCAAAAGCTATGAAGAAGAAATTGTTTCACTCTTTAAAGGGGGCCAAAAGAACCACAGATCAGCACAGGCTAAAGGGACCATAAGAGGCTATCTAATTCAACCTTTTGCAGGAAAAGCAGGCTGGATGAGATTATTGAGCTTCACTGTCCAGCTGTGTCTTGAAAACCTCCTGTGATGGGGACTTTACTGCATATCCATGCAGAAGTTGTTCCAGTGAATCATTAATCATTATAATATCACACTCATTGTAAACAATTTTCCTTGAATCATTCTCATTGTACAAACTATTCTTTCTTACATAGAGCGGAAATCTCCCTCACTACAACTTGTATCCACTGCCTCTAGAGAAATGAGGGTCTCAATACTATCTGTAGTCATGCCTTTAAGTTTTGGAAAACTGTGTTGAGGTCCCTCCTGAAAATTCCTGAAAAAGACCCTAACTTTTGGCTAACTTTTGGACTGAAAAGACCTAACTTTTACAGTCTGTCTTCAAATGTCAAGTTCTCCCCATCCTTGACCACCTTTATGGCACTCCTTTGACCCATCTTCAGTCCGTCCACGTCTGTTTTGGAACTGTGTGGGCCAGAACTGGACACACTACTCCATGTGTGGTCTGACAAGCGCTGGTGAAGTGGGATGGTCACACCTCTCTCTGTTCACAGTGCCCTGTGGATGCATCTCAGGATCCACTCTGCCTCAGTAGTTGCAGCAGTGCACTGCTGACCTGGTGTCTGTGTGCTGTCTGCTGGGAGCCCTGGGCTCCTCTTGGCAAGGCTGTTCCACAGCTCATGGCTCCTAGCCTGGCTGGGCTCCGGTTTTGTGCTCCCAGGTGCAGGATTCTGCACTTCCTTGGTTGAACTTCACACAGTTCTTGTAGCCCAGTCTTCCAGCCTGTTCATATCTCTGAAAGGTGACTCTCCCTGCTGACGAGTCCCCCTCAACACCCAGTTTAGTGACGCAGCAAACGTGGTGAGGGTGCTTTTGGTCCCATCCAGATCATTCATGGAGATGTTACAACATGGAGCCCAGTACTGATCCCTGGGGGGCCCCACTTGGGACAGGCTGCCAGCCTCAGTAAAACACACTGATCACCTATGAGGTGATTCCTGCCCATTTCACAGATCACCGCCATCCAGTCTATATTTGACATTTGTCTACTGTGGGACACATGATACATGTCAAATGCTTTACTGAAATGCAGGCAAGCAACAGCACTGCTTTCTCCATATTGACTGAATATGGTAATTTGTTTTAGAAAGGTGATCAGGTTAGCTTGGCATGATTTGTCTGTGATAAATCTGTGCTGAATTTTCCCAGTCATTTGCTTCATTTAATTGGTAATAGTTCTATGAGGCTTGTTCTGCCACTCTTCTAGGGACTGCAATAAGGATACTAGGTCATCTTTTGGGCCATTCTTACCAACAGGTATGAGATCTGCTCTCTTCCAGTCATCAGGGATACCCCCTGATCACTATGAATTTTCAAAATAATAGGACAGTGGTCCTGCAACACTACCAGCCACTTCTGCTGACACCCTGAGGTATATTCCCTCCTGGACCTTGCATTTATGTGGGTTGAGCCACTACTGGTGGGTCAACACGTGTGTTGTAGCTGCTTGATCCTGGGAGCTACAGTCTGGCTCCAGCCACTCCACTGAACAAGGAGGAAAGAAGGTACTGAGAACCTCTGTCTTGCCAGCATTATCTGTAACTTTGTTCTCTGCTTGGTCTAGTAATGGGCCTGTGTCTTCCCTGGGCTTTTGCTTAACTGCTGCCTTAGTTTGCAACGCAAGATGTAACCAAAAGTATGTATTCTATCACCATCTGTTAAAACCAGGTGGTGCAGTGTTCTTTATCTCTTCCATGACTCATCCCTTATAACTCCCCCGGGAAGGGGTGGGGGTGGATATCTTCTGCTAATGGGCCATCAAGCCTCACTGCACAACTGATAAAATTAGGTCATCCCAACGTGAGATGCTCCACCCAGGGGGAGGAACCAAGCATTCTACATCTAATTGGCCACTGGTACATGCTACTGTTTTGTGTCAGTGGAGGCAGGACAGACAACAACTCCTCGAAGTGTGCTGGACAATTAAATTAGTAGCTATTAATTGCGTACTATACACACTCAAGCACTGCTGACTAAGAAGAAGGAAAAAAACATCAATGGTACAGCCTACAGGAAAAGGGAATATGACAAACATGTTTCATCTTGATGTAAGATCAGAAACAAACATGTTTCATCTGAACACAATAATTTTTTTTTTTTTTCTGGACAGATAATTACTAAAACAGCTTCTGCAAGGATGTGGCAGAGTTCCCATTGCTGGAGGTTTTTAAGCTGTGGTGCAAAACAGTGTTAGATAATCTTATCTAGGCTCCCTTTTGCGCAAGAAATTGGACTGGATGATCTCCTGAGGCTCTGTCAATCTGAGCAGTTTTATGATTCTAAGATAGGATGGATTTCTTAAGACAAAGATCAAGTAACTCTAGGGATAAGAAAAATAAAGAATACAATAAATTTTATCTAGAAAGGAAACAACCATGTATCTGTGAAGCATTTATCAAAAACAAGAACAAACTTCCCTCTCTTGATTCTTCATTTCTGGTACAATTCTTGCCATGAGAGTCAAGGGGAAATATTACTAGAATAAAGTCAGAATTGTTTATGATTTATGAAAATAAACCTTTGGGAAAAAAGGCCAAGCTTAACAGACCTGTCCCCTGCCTTTATACCAACAATTTCAGAACAGCCTAAAAAAATTAGACACAAAAAACTTCACTCAACTGGAACTTGAATTGGGTGCCTACTGCCTTTATATCTGTGGAATGTGAACTATGGGTACCAAGAGAACATTTGAAACACAAGTGATATGAAAACAACATAATATAGACTTGACTTTATGTTTCAGCGGTCAGATAAATTGCTTACTAGGAATTGAAACAGCAAAGAAAAGATACATTTTTAATCAGCTGTCACAATTGGACAGCCCTTAAAATCAGAAGAGGGGGCATTGATATATTTCACACTGAGCTCTATTGGCTTAAAAATCAGTGGCATAAACACAGAACTTTCCAACTTGCGAAATTTTAATTTCTATATTGCGAAGTATTCTGCATGAGGATGAAAAATTTTGTTATTGCTGTTGGTTTGGGTTTTGGTTTTTTCCCTCCAATAGAAAACAACAGAAAAGATCTCCGACCATTAGAGAAAAACGAAAAGGTGTTTTGGCATACTTCATTATTAATTCAATAGTTCATACGCATATAAATTCTTTAGCGACTTGCTTTGGCAAATCATACCTATGCAAACTTATGCATTTTTCGTACAAAAAAATACCTCAATAAACCTCTGAATTGAAGATGAGCAGGTATTTTAGTCACTTATTGAGCCTGAGTCAAAGCAATTACAAGCAAAAAAGTCCATTAGAAACAGTTTGACAACTTACTAAATAGACATCCAAAACTGAAGCATTATCATTTTCCATTTCCAATGTGCTCTGTTCTGAAGTCAAATAGATAGCACTGTCTCCCAAAGTGAATGTTGAGCTTGAAGGTAACCCCTTACTGCAAAGAGAAGGGAGAGCACAGTCAACCAAAAGCCCAAGTTACAAAGCTTAGTCATAACTGAAAATTTAAAAGTAAGTTTCTCTGTTAAACATAAAAATCTTCAAAATACTTGGAAAAAAGGAATGAAATAAATAAATATAGATAGATTGGCAATGGCTAAATAAGTGGAAGCTCATATTTTACTAATTGTACAATTTATTTTTGCATTTACTAAAATTTTACCAGAAAATAATGCTATTCCTGAACTTCAATATTTATTTAATGAATGAAACTATGTCACAGTAAATGTCACATAATTTCATTAATCTCAAAATGCATTACTTCCACATTACAAGTGATGTAAATTTTGGCAGCGTTTTGTAATTTAAAATAGTAAGCAATTAAGCACATTGTAACATTAGTAACATTGGACTTTTCCATGCAGACACAGTTCACTAGCAGCCATAAGTTCAGAAGGAAAAGTGGGAGAGCAATAGTGTATTGTAATTAGTAATCACACCTATGCAAGGAAGTGATTTATTCAGAGCAGGTGCACTCTATTACTTTATTCATTGATTGATTTTTTTGTTCTCTGCCTTACAGAAATAATGTGAAACTGCAAATGCCCCTCCACAGAAATCTCATTTTGTAATGCACTTGGTCAACAAAGCTGAAACTCTCAAAGGTCTTTTAATGGAGTCACATGTCCCTTATCGCATATCTTACTAGCTGCCAGAAATTAGGCTCCAGGCTGCTTTGAAAACTTAACTGTCACTTGTGCAGGGACATATTTTAGAAGTTCTTACCTGTTTACAGACAATGTGAAAAGCAAAAATTCTGAATTATAACTTGGTACAGAAACGTGGTTACAGCCATCACTCCAGATATGACAAATTTTCCCCTTCTTTTGTACTATTTTAAGTATATTTCAGATGGGATAGAACTTCTGAAAGGGTAAAACTAGCATGCACAATTCAACATGCAGAAACTAGCATGTAAAGTTGAGATTCAAATGCTCAACAAAATAATGAATCAATGTCATACTGGAACAGAGCTTTAGATTTACCACATTACAATGTTCCTTTTACCATATAATGCACTTGACATTTTTTGAAAAGCAAGACTTTATCTTGTACTAGGATGACCCAGGTCCCATTGACTTAGCATTATTGTCATATGTGTAACTTGAATTCTGTTGAGTAGTGTAAGAGAGTAAAAACAAAAATCTTGTAATTAATCTCTTAACAGCAATACACATGCCACCAGCAGTTGGTAACTGAAGTTCAAATTTGTTCAATAGCATCATCATAGCTGCATTTATTGCCAATTTCAATGCAGTCTGATTTTAATGAGACTGATAGTGCAAAGCCATACTGGGGGTGGCACAGGAGAGAACAAGTGAAATCCCCACATACACAGTGTTTCAGAAAGAGTAATTCAGAGGAACAGCGTTTTACAGTGCACTGAGTTCTCATCCTTAATTCTTAGGTTGAATAAGAAAAGCCAAGCAAAAAAACCCCAAAAAACAAAACAAAACAAAAAAAACCAAAAACAAACCCAAAAAACCCAAACAAACAAACAAACAAACAAAAAAAAACCCAACAACAACAACAACAAAAAAAAACAAAACCAAAAAACAAAACAAAACAAAAACCCAAAAAAAAACCAAACCCCACAAAAACACCAAAAAAACCCCAAACACTTTTACAGGTACTTTCTCTCATTCAGTAAATGACCAGCCATAAGGAGCTTGCTCAACTTTGCTGTTGCCCTCCTCTGGCTAATACATTCTATTTGATCTTGGTTCTTAATTAAGAAAGAAAAAAAGAAGCAAAAATAATTCCATCATTAGAGAACTGGGAAAGCTTTGTTTAAGCCACAATTACATGTTGTTTCAATCATAGTCAAATTTTCTTTCACATGGGGATACCCCTAGTGTCTCAGTGCATCTCTTCATAGCGTTTCAGCATTCAAGCCTTTTTCTTCCACCCAACTGCTTATTTTCATGAAGCATGTGTGAATTTAGTCCACTTTGAATCAGATTCAGACAAAGTTGTCTAAGCTTCAGAAGCTAACAGTAGTGTGTGGACAGACAGAACACTGAAATTTAACACACAAAAGTTTATGTAGAACACCAACTGGCAAAAGGCGTGCTTAATATTCCTTACAACAGAAATACCTATAAATCCCTGTCACTGGAAAAAAATGGCAGAACAGCATTTCAAAGTCTGGATGCTTCAGGAAGCTTGACTGTGTAAGAGAACAAACCCACAATGCCTCAAAGCCTTCCAAAATTTGAAGTCGTCTCCACCAAGAAACAGCCACACAAAGGTAAGACAAAAAATTGAAAAATATACAGATAAGAAGAAAAAAGAAGAAGGCAGAAGTCCAGACAACATATACGTCCTCCAGAAACGAGGCACAGAAGGCATAAAGAGAAAGAAGAATTAGATTTCATATAGATTTTTTCCCTTAAGCTCAGGTATATCAGAAGAATTCAGCAGCCCTCCTTATATAGCTCACAGTATCTTGGCATTGTTCTGAAGAGGGAGGTGAAGCACCCCTTTATGCATCATGGCATTTTGTTTGGGTTTGGGATTGGAGAGTCCCATGAGACCTGCTGAAAAATATATTGAAAAAATATTTTCTATATGCTTGGGATATTTAAACAAGAATTGTAAAACATCTACAGTTTGAAACATTTTAAAATATTTTAAAGCAAGTTCCAAACATTTCCAGAAGCACCATTGACCTTCTTCAGCTCTTTGCAATTCTAAAAGTCATGTCAAGTGAGACAAGAGTCATAGTGTTTAGGGCATTCAGATTTGTCATCTTAAATTTAAGTCTTCAGTACTAAACAGGAAAACTTTTCCTGGAAGGGGAAAAAATCTGTTATCACTTATAATTCCTAATATGATATGTAAGTATTACATTTCCTAAGACAAAACAAATAAACCCTTTCAAATAATTACATTTCCTAGTGGAAAACAGACCCTTTAGGTACTAAAATATCTCTGCACGAAATATGAACCTACTTGAGGAATGGAAAATATTTGAAAATTTTAATCGAAGCAATAAATTGTCAATTCTGTTCATTTACTAAAGGAATACTTGAGATTGCTTATGACAAAACCACTTGACTGAGAAACAGCTTCATGGAAAAGAAAACAGCTGTCTTCTGGCGTACAAGAAGGCCTACGTTTACTGAATAGCATATGTCAATGATTGTCTTTTTTTTATTTTTCCTTCTGTTTTTTGGTCCAGTCCTTTTTGTGCTGAAAAATACAGCCATTTCCCCCTCTCCACGACTCTTTAATTTGTACTAATTCCTGTTCACACTGTCTGGATAGCCCTTGGGTTTCCTCTAGTTTTTCAACAACTGAGGAATAACTTGGTGAAAATAATCAGCTTGTAGCCTGGAAAAATACTCCTAATAAGCTGTATTTTTATGACTGCTGCTAAGTCTCTCACTTTAATCACAAGTCCCTACCTCTCTGCACTATACACCAATTAGTTATGTTAGTTTTAATGTGTACCAAGACAGCTTTACAAAAGCCTCATCACAAGACACAGCCTCAAGAGCTGGCTCTGCCTCAGCAAGTCACCTCGGTCTGCTTAACCTCAGCAGCAGCAGTCTCTCCCTTTCTACCCACAGGTGCTGAGCACTCTCAAGGAGAGAGGGTGCTGATCACCTTTCTTATGTTATAAGCCATTTTCCTCTCCTTGGGGAAGTATTACATTGGATAACAGAAACAGAGGGTAATCCTGAAGAAAAAACCCAACGCAAATAGAAAATACGGTGTGTGCGTCAAGGTATCCAAAAGTATTATTACTCTCTTTTTAATGAGGAAAATAATACCATCTGTTTTCTAAGTGTATGAACACATACTGCTCATTGGTAGGAGTCAAGAGGATGTACAAATATCACATTATTACTAAGCACATAGGACTCTTCTCCTTTATTACCTTAAACCAGAAATTTCTTACAGGTTACAAGCAAATTAATGTACTCTCTACTTCGTGCTATGTTACTTTGAAGAACAATTAAAAAGCCTGATGAAGAAGATGCCAAACTGTAATTCTAATAAATAACAAACCAGAATGTCATAGTCAATTACATATTTAAAGATTGAAAGGAGGCTCACATTTGTAAACAAATCTTTAATTCAGGCTTTGTTTCAAAGACTGCTCCAAGCTTTCTGTTTATCAGAGACAAACGTTATATCCTGCATCACATAATTTTCTAATATTCAAAAGAAGAACTCTGGCAAGAAAAACTTCAGATCTGAATCTACAATTCAGTGTATCATTGTAGCATGGGTTTTTTTGGTGGGTTTATTTCCCTGCTAGCTTTTATTATGAGAGGACTGAAGTTCCTTCAGTGAACCATAAAAACAAACGTAAAACTTCAAATGTATATTTTTTTTAGTGTCAGGAAGAAGGAATGACCTCTCTGAACTGATGCCAAAAGAAGTGGGCACAAAACAGCAGATTCCCCGAATCTTATGGAAATTAGTTCAATACTGAGCATGCTTTGCAGCTTTCTTAACTCCTAGCCATGACAGGGAAGCAAATCCTCATGAATTGTACATACTGAGATTGTGACACACACCACTATTTAATGACAATTAAAAAGTGCCTCCAGGCCCTAGCTGAAGAAGGTACACCTAGACCAGCAAAGATGGTGGTTGGTAAGCCCCTATGGTAGATCTCTTGGCTACAGTGTAGATGTTCTGGCAGAAGATACGGAGAGAACCACACATCAGTGAATGCTAGTACCAGGTCTGCTGTGTCAGAGAATGTGCCCTCTTGTAAAGATGAAGTCCATACCTGGACTGCAGACACTAACAATCTGATTTTTTAAGATACACATGCTAATCACATAGCTGGCAACTTGTCCTACATTAGAGATTATTTCATTGACTGCATCACTACTGGAAAGTAAATGAGTCTAGATGTGCAATCATAGTAGATCTGCTATTTTGTAGTATGTTTACTGTACAATATAAAACTCATAGGTTTTCTTTACATTTAATTTTTTTAATTATTAAAATTTTTAAATTTTTTTTAAATTTTAACTTTTTAGAAACTAAAGAATATTTGAAATGCTTTAGATCTGAACTCTTTATTCAAACAACTTCACCATTTGATTTTCCTGACTGATGCTGACACAAAGCAGTTCTGTAGTTTTATTTGATACTTAAAGTACTCTATAACTTTATTTCTGTCAAAGAAAAAACTTTGTGAAAGATCATGAATATTGAAGTCCTACAGATAACTTGACACAAGTTGAAGTGAATGAGCTCTTTTTCTACTAATGCTTATTCATCAGTAGTTTTATTTCCTAAAGCTTGTGCAGAAACATTTTTGTTCTGCAATAAAAGCTTCATCTTTATTACACCCCAAAACATGCTTCATTCAATTTTTTATAGCAAACGATCAGACATATGGAAGATGCCACATCAGTAAATTTATTTCAACGTAATGGAAGCTGTAAATATCACTGTCATCAAATAATGCTGCAAGTAATTTTACTTCTTAGGTATATACAGTTGTCAAATATTTAACAGGAGGTAAAAACCTACTGCCTCAAGATTGCTTTTAAAATAACTTGATTTTATGGGCAACATGCAGTTTACAGGAAAGAACTACATCTTGGCACATGAGTGCATTTGTCAAATTTATACATTGAGTAGTTCAGGACTCCAAATTTTTCCAAACAATATTCAAGATGCTTGAATGGTTACCCTTCTTGATGGAAGCAGGCAAAGAAATGGCTCAGTACATAGTAAAGAGATCTGCAAGCAGGCAAGATGGCACAACACAGCACACTTCAGGTTCACAAGGGAGCATACAGGCACATACAATCCCTCAGCAAGACTTTCTGGCTTAAGCATGGTATTGGACTGACACAACTGAAATATATTCAAACACAACTCAAATCACATTTAACCTAGCTCACTAGCATCTGCACAACTTTTCTTAAGACATTCCTGTTTTTACACTTCCTGGATTAAAATCAGACAGGCTCTAAGCACAACTGTGGATAAAGTTTCATAGAAATTTACTTCAGAAAATGGTTGTTATGGAAGAATTTAAAGCAGACCATTCAGTGTACATTCAGTGTACACTCAGAATAAAGAACAATTTTTCCTTTTCCTAGCACATCACCATTTTCTACAGCTGTCTCAGTCTACAGCCAAATTACAAGAAGTACTTCCTACCCTGACCTTAATGTAGTTTGGTTTATGGTACAGACTAAGGCCCAAGCAAAGTTTACATATCCAATTTAGTTTTGGAACAGGAAGAGAAATTCATATAACATTTTCCACCATGTTTATGCTTTCTCTTTCATGATCCTCAATTACAATATGTATAATTACAAACTATTCTTTACCTGCTAGAATAGAGTGTAGGTTGATCACGTTGACAGTGATCATCTGCATTCAAGGAAGAAGAAGAAAGTGTGGTTGCCAAGGAAGCTGCTTCAAACAGAGATTGAGTGCTTGGCACTAGATCCGGTCGGTGGTGCGAACCTAGTACTGCATATGCAGAAAAAAAGAACAATGTTAACAAACTTAAATTTAGCCCAAGAATCTTCACGTAGGTATATCGAGTCCCATAGTGCCCTCATAAGTTTCTTGAAGTTTCCTAATGTTTGAATTGATGAGATGGTGTTATTCATACGCCCATACCCACACTCTTTCATATTACAGAGTGTATTTCAGCTGCTAACAAGTACATTGAGCAGAATACAGAGTAACTCCAAAGTCAAATATTAAACAGAGGTATGAGTTATGAATTCTTCTCAATCTGAGGACTACACTCGTGCTACCAGGGCTCATTTATCAGACTGGATTAGGTAATTTGTTCTGCTTTCCTCATGGCTGCAGGCAAGTTCTGAAAGGGGCAAACTTGTATCTCTTCAAAAAAACTCTGGGAACAATGAACTGAGCTTCAAAACACTTCATGTGACATGTGTGTTTAGAGATCAGTGAAAAGGATAGCAGTGGCTCTGGCCTTAATTTTCTACCTGGGCTGAATACTTTTTTTCAGGATGTCCTGAAATCTGAAAGTTTAACATCATATTACAAACTTTGATTCTGACTTTGCCTTGCTCCTGAAGGTCCATTTTGACAAATATTACTAACTACTCTCTCCATAAGAATAACCTGACTGATTTTGAGAGTTCAGCCATACTAGTAGTGTTCTAGTTACAGCACTGTTGTGATAAGGCACAAAATGATGACACAGACACTGCTGCTCTCGAGGGGAACAAAAAAAGAAGGTTTATTTTCTGACTCCAACATTTATAGTTTTCCAAAGGTGACAGTGGATTGGAGGGTGACAGTGCCACCTCTCCAATGCCACTGGACAGACCAAGGGTCCATCAATTCTCTCCACCTCCATGAAAGAATGCAAAACATAGGTTATTTACAGAACTGTGTGTGAGAAAGTTTGTTGAAAGAATGTAAACATCAGAAGGCTTAACAAAGTCTTACAAAATCAGGGCAACACAGGACTTCTAGAGTTTATACAAAAATTTTAATAACATAATTTAGGTTGTTCATTTGTTCATTCAAAGACCGTACCTTCTTCATCAAGGCTGGCATAACTTTGTCCTTCAGCAAGAATGCCATGCTTTTCATCCTTCCAGTCCTGGCTAACTGCACACACTATTTCTTGTGATGCTGCCTTTAGGGCTGTGATGGAATTACACCGTTTCTTTGAAGGTGAAGTCTTTAAAGCTGCATTACCAAATGAACATAGATGTTGAATGATGTCATCTTATCTCCCTACACATCTTTAACAGCAAACGAAAAAGTAAGCCAAATAGAAAATATGGGTTCTGAACACAGATGAAGAACATATCCAGAAACCTACTTTACAAACATTACATTAAAACTAGAGTGAAAGGTATTGTTATTTCATCTGCAAGAGAAGTACTTTTGTCTTTTTCAGTTTCTTACTGCTTATTATAGGACAACAAGTCAAGTCACTGGCACCACTGATTTAAAAAGCTCCTATGGAGTACCAACCCATGTAATCAGAGACAGAATGATACAGGAAAAAACCCCAGAAAATACAAAAATGGAAAAGACATTTGGAGTATTCTGAGAGGTTATGATCTTTTTTTTGAGCTGTTAACTACTTCTATGTAATGATACTGAAGAATTTCCACTTCAGATTCATCTGTCAAACATTTCTTTTTGGATAAAATAAACACTTCCACAGTCTTGATGGCCTACACACTCAGGTATTAGCACCTCTTTTATACGTCTCAGCAGAGCCTGCATATTTAAAAAGTATTTTGAATCAAACTCTACAACTGATCACTGCCACTACTACTGAACTATGACCCCCATCTGTAGTTTTTCTCCAAAAGGATACCAGCTATTTAATTTAGTGTTTTTCAGCTGCTGGCTGCTGATCTCGATGCACTGGCTGCAAATGCATACTTCAGATGTACTATAACACTTCATTGCTTTACTATTGCTTTACTACAAAGTTCAAATTAAACACATTAAGTCACTTGGCTGAAGACTGAAGGAAAGAATCAGCTACATAGTTCCAGGGTATTTTCAAAAAAGAACATAGAAGACAGTTGCTGAGCTAGCCTCTGCCCAAGGCTAAATCCAGTTATTAAGTTTTTGTTGTTAATTATGCATGGTTGTTCTGTGCAGTAGGGGAAAAAAAACAGATTCAGAGCAGGGCTAAAGTGTTTAAACTGAAATGTCTGACTCAAAGTTTAGATATAATATTCCTGAAGGCAGGAAGACTCCCAATTATTTTTGAAAGAATAATAATGCATTTGAACCATTAATCTGTACAAAAGTGCATTAAGAGTCCCGTATACAGAGGAAATCAATAAGAGTAGGATACTTAGACAGGTTAATTGCCAGGAAAAATGAGACAGATTAATGAAGATCAGAGAGAAAATTAGGCATGATATACTTTAATTGTACATTGTAGGCTTCAAATACAGAACAGGTTGTGTCTTGTCCTGGAACAAATCTAGCAGTCAAAATTAGAAAGAATTGGGGGAAAAAAGACACAGATGTTGAGGTAAGATGTATGGTATTTATTTTGTCAAACAAGAGTGTCTAGTAGTAAGGAGCAGACACTCTTTATTCTTTATCAATGCAGATGAGTTCCTTTGAGTATTGTCTCAGACAGAAGAAGTCCCACCAGTTCTTTGGCAAAATTATTCTAAGAATTAGAAAAATTATTTAAAGAGAACTGGGTCTCAGGAGGCTCCTTTCTCCTTTAAGCTGAATTTTTCTTCACATTTTGTCACATTTTGTCAGTTGCTTCTATTTTCTTATTAACCAATCTTTTCCAAAGGACTTAACTTTGAACACTTTAAATTGTTATTTTATTCTAGTATTTGTAGTCATTTTTAGTTTAAAAATCTTATTTACTTAAATCTTATTTAGTTCTAGCATTTGTTTGTATTTTGTTCTCTCTCTGTCCACACAAAATTGTTTCTCAATCCAGATAACTAATGAAAATGTTAGAGACCAGCATAACATTGGTCAGAAAGTATTTGCAAAACACCTTCTAACAGTTTAAGACAATGCCATATGCTCAGCACTCCTCCTGTAGTATTTGAGCCGAGTGACCATTCCACATTTTGACACTCAAACTCCAAAGCAAATACACTTCCATGAGCAGGATTATGAAACTGCTAAGTCAGATCCATTTTAAAGTACAATTTCCTCTACAAATTTCCTCTAGAAAATTCTAGCCCATCAGTTAATACTTATTTGTCAAGAACACTGCTTCATAAAAAAACCCCTCAACTCAGAAAACACTCTCTCCTACAGGGTAATCAAACCCAGCCATTCTCTTACTAGGAGGAAAAAAAAAAAAAAAAAAAAAAAAAAAAAAAAAAAAAAAAAAAAGTGCAATTTCAGCATCACCTCCATGGGTTTAAAAAATAATCTGGTAGTAAAGCAGCAAGTTAGTATATGGGCACACTATTCAAAACACCTAATCTGAATGTTTTACTGTAAGGTTTTATACCACTTGTGATAATTGTAGGAAAAAAAATCTCATTGCTCATAATAATCCAAACAGCTTTTCCCCAAAGAACTGCCTGGACCTCATCAAATCTCAAGCATTCATCTTTGCTTTGCCAGTATATTTGTTAGAGACTTTCTTACTGCACACATATAGAGCATATCTCAGCACTGTCAAAGAATGGCATGTGTTGGAAGCAATATGAAAAATGACCTAGCTCCAAACCCTGCTGAGCCCAGTGACACCTGCCACTAGAGCAGGTTGCTCAGATCCCCACCAAATTCGTCTTGAACACTCCCAGCATGGAACATCTACCATTTTTCTGGGCAACCTGTTCCAATGCCTAATCACCCTCACTTGTAAAGAGCTTCTTCCTAACATCTAACCTAAATCCACCCTTCTTCAGCTTAAAGCCATTCCCTCTTGTCCTGTCATCATATACCCTTTTAAAAAGTCCATCTCCAGCCTTCTTGTAAGTCCCCTTTAGGTACTGAAAGGCTGCTACAGGATTTCCCCCATAGACTTCTCTTCTTTAGGATGAACATCCCCAGCTTGCCTAGTTTGACTTCATAGGAGAGGGGCTCCATCCCTCTAGTTGTTGACCCTCCTCTGGACTGTCTCCAACAGTTCCATGTCCTTCCTGTGACCCCAGAGCTGATGCAGCCCTGCAGGTGGGGTCTCAGCGGAGCAGAGGGGCAGAATCCGCTCCCTGACCCTGCTGCCCAGGGTCAGGGATACATTTGGCTTTCTGGGCTGGGAGTGCCAATGGCTGGGTCATGTCCAGCCTCTCATCCCCCTGCACCCCCAAGTCCTTCTCCCCAGGGCTGCTCTCCATCTGTTCATCCCTCAGCCTGTGCTAGTGTCTGGGGTTGCCCCAACACAGATGCAACACTTTGCACTTTACTTTGTTGAACCTGGTCAGGTTCCCATGGGTCCACTTCTCAAGCTTGTCCAGGTCTCTTTTGACCCCCATCACCATCCTTCTCTGCACTTGCAATAGTTCAGATTGAATTTCCTTTCACTAGCATGGTCAACTTATAGAGAAATTATACATCAATTCATTAATATTTACAACACTCACAAAAAGTTTTATTTTGCTGAAAAGCTGCCATAACATATCATGCATACAGGGAATCACTACTTGGGATTAATTCCAATTTTCTCTTTTTCTTTTAAAGATTCCTTCATTTTACTTAAAATATCTTAATTGTTTAAGTATAATTAGTCTCAGCCTTTTCCTTTCATCTTTCTAGCCTGTTCTTTTTCTTATGTAGAATTTCACAAAATACTTATCATGTACATTTCTGCCTTCTTGTTTAAGTATCAGTTTTCCCTCTTCTTCATATGCCTTTACACATAATCGTGTTTGTTGTTCTGATCTGCCAGGCCTTTAACACTGGTTTTCATGGACAGGCTCAGAGTTCACAGGCTCAAATATCTTTAGAAAAATGGTATCATCTTTAGACAACATGCAGAGCAACAAAGGCCAGTATGACTTTCTACCAGTGGTAGAAAAGGTAGTGAAAATTAAAGATCTAAACTTTTGATGGAAAAGCCTGCATGAAGGTGTCTCTAAAGTTGTTGGTTTGTTTTTTTTTTTTTTTTTTTTTTTTTTTTTTTTTTTTTTTTTTTTTTTTTTTTTTTTTTTTTTTTTTTTTTTTTAATTAGTAAGACACTAAATTAATTTCCCTGATTTGAGTCAGTTTTGCCTAGGATAGTAATTGGTGACTATGTCCCTGTCAGGGACATAGTGTTTCCCTGTCCTTATTTGAACCCACCCACCTTTTGTTATAACTTTCACTTCCTCTAGTTGAAGAGGGGGAGTGATAGAGTGGCTAGGTGGTCACCTGAAGCCCACTTTAGACAGGCCTGATGTGACAAAAATACATAGTACATAATTCTCTGTAATTTTACTAATGGAGTAAAATCCCACTTGTCAGAAATTTAGTTTCTTGACTGGAGCTACAAAAGTGCTATATGATGTTGAAGAAAGGCTTGTTTTATTTCCAAGACAGGAGCATTATAAGGTTATGATTATAAAAATATCTAAAAGAGTAGAAGTCACTACTCTCTTACCTTGAACTTTTTTGAAAACTCGTGCATTCATAAACTTTAAAAATCTGTCTGCATAAAAACTTGGTCGGTGAACTGAAACAGTATCCTACAAGATTAAAAAAGATCTCAGTCACATTTTCCACAAGTAAGGTGTCAAGGAGAAGCTGGATACCTCAGGAGAACTATATTATGCATTTCAGGCATAGTAAAAAATAGTGAATCATTACCATTTATGAGTTATGAATTATACAGCTATATTCTGCAAAATCTTCCAAGCATTTGAAATTATTTTTTTTCAAATTATGTACATTTTTCAGTTATAGATTCATCAATGTTCTGCTCGGTGGCTAGACTTATGTAAGTTATAAGGGCAAACAAATATTATTAGTTGTTTTTTGAAAGCTCAACAAATAAAACCAGAGCATGTATTGGGAAGATTTCAAGCAGGAGCTCAAACCACATGGTGAGGTTAGACTACAAATGTACCAGAACAAATTTTTTCCTGGTCAACATGAGCTGGTCCACCAGCTAAAATATCAGCAGTTTGAAAATTAATAAAATCTACTTACCCCATCATAAACAAGAGCTTTCCAAGAATGTTCCAGCTTCTTCATTAACCTAAGTATGTAAAAAACTAAATCAGAACTGCTTTATAAAGCTTCCACTTTTATAAGTAATTTCAGAATATTTTGCTCAGTGAAAATTCATTGAAAGTTGCAGTTCAACTTACCTGTATGACTGGAGAATATCAATAATACCCATAAATAAAAGCAGCTTTTCACCTTTATGGCTTTTTGCTGGAATACCTCCCATTCTAAGAGAAACAACATAGAATATTTTTAAGACATCTCTAATCACCAGTTACCAGCTGAACTGTACCCACTTGTAAACCCAAAGAAGTAGACAATATTCATGTCAGATGCCACAATGCAAAGTCAGTCAAATTTAAGTCACCTACCATGCAATGGATTTTAAACAGAAAATTTGAAGTATCTGGGATTCAGTGGTAAGTATACATGATGAAAAAAAAATTAAGACACATTTTAGACAGAATTGGAAATATTCAGATGATCTGAAAAGTGGAAGAAAGTATACATCAGTTTATTGCCAAGGAAAATAAGTAACTTTAGATAAGGGAGAATTTTCTCACTTTAGTGATCATAGGTAACAAATCACAGAGAGTCTGCATGTTAATCAAAGTCTAAAAAGGTAGTTTCATATATTTTTCCCTAAAAATTATGCATTACTGGGCTTTTCCAAAATTTCTTTACAGACAGATAAGTGACAGATAAAGCAACAGTATCAAACTGAGAATTCTGACTGCATGGGCCTCCAGTTGGTCCCAGATCCATACTCAGCCATGAACAGTCATTCTAAAACCCTCTCTTCCTACTCCAACACCTACAAAAATGGTCCATTTTAGAACCTCAGCATTGTTTTTTGCTCCACTAGCCATTATGTCGACATGAAAGAGATAGTGCAAGGAGCAAGAAAGGAGTACACTTGACAGCATCTGAGTAGGACTATATTAGCTCAAGTGGTGTGGGAGCCCAGCTAGTGCAACACCTCTGCCATTGTACAACAGCACTGGCCATCTTCTTTGTGAATGTGAGTGAGTGGTAAAAACCAAGTGAAATAAAGCTCTGTCTAATTATTGTCCAGAGTTCTCAGTGTCTGGAAACTCTCTGTGAATGCTGAATAATTCTCATAATTAAATAATAAAAATTTTGAAATAATTATAATTATCAAATTATGAAAAATCATAATTCTCTCACTCGTTTGCTGTAGGTTTAAGCACAGATTTCTATATCATTAGTTGTATTTATCTACACAGCTCCCTTGAGAACCAGGAGAAAAGTAAATCCTTAACTTTAGATTAAATCCTCATCAAAATAAAGGATTGATTGTATGCAATGCTGAATGGTGACGATAATACTCTTATAGCACTTAATATATTATAAAGGAAACAACAGAATAATGATTGTTTATAAATTAAAATTTCTATTAAAGTTTTTGCTAGACAGAAAAATAGGAGAAAATATCAATTCTTAATCTCAGGAAATATAATATATGACTGCACTTCAGTGGTTGATGATATCATTCTATGTACATTGAGTATACTACTTCAAGATGAAAACAACCCCTCTAGGAATATCCATTTCAATGTTAATTTATTGGTTTTGCTTTGGTCTCACCAGGCTGCTTTCAGTTAAAATTAGATTACAGCTGGGACTCTTGTAACAGTTGTCTGATAGCATCTCTTTTATAAAAGAATGCATGTGTGCATACGTAAGTCACTCTGAACTATCATGTATTTAAAGACTATCAATCTATTGACCAACATTCCAATTTCATGCTCTGTGGTAAATCTCGATGGTGTAGCTTTTGGGAAAAAAAAAAAAAAGAAGGCTCAATCTTTCAGTTCCTGGAATGCAGTGTACTCATGGAAGTTTTGCCTGTTAATACTTTGAAAAGCAATGTTAAGAGCAGGTTACAGCACTTACGTGTTTGTTTTCTCTGTGGTGACGGAGTCTCCAGACTTCCCAGGGCCCTGTATAGACTCCATGGCTGTGGAATAAAGAACTTTCTGTCCTCCATGGCGTTTAGCATCTGATGCACTCTGGGAACACTCTCCTTCTCTTTCCTTCATGTTACTGTTCAATATGTGGATTCCCAGAAGCAGACTGTAATCCATGATCTTAAAACTTTCTAGAACCTACCAAAGAAGGAATGACTATACTGAAAACACAAAAGAATTACACAGCAGCATTTTGCAAACCTGACTGAAAACAGGCTCTCAAGGCACAAGCTTCTCTTATCAGGAAGTGTGTGAAATTACAGTTATTACAGTGAAATTACACAAAAAACTTTTACTATCCACACAAGTGAAGTACTCTAATTAGCTGAATGCTCTTGTAACAAGTGAGAAATAAAGATGCACAGCTGAAATGCAACCTGATGTCATTTTGTAGTCAAGGAAGATAATTCCAGGCAGCACCTTTTCCTTTATAACAAATAATCAATTAATGGTTCCATCATATACTTATGAACAACACATTTTAAAAATTATCTCTAATGCACATTCCAGACCTCCCCGAGTATTTTTGCCTGTCCTCCTTTCTTATCTCCCCTCCACCTTCTATTTGTAACGGAGACCATACTCTTGGAGAACTTTCAAATGGCAACAACAGTATTTGCTGCCACCCTCTTATTAGCATCTAATGGGACTGGAATACAAAAATCCTGCACTTCTCTACTAGGCTAAATAGAGTCTATCTAAACTCAAAAGACAGGTTTTACTTCTGAAGCATGACTTAACCAACCATCCTTCTCTTCTAGTTCTACCAATCATTTCTGTCTCTGGCAGCATGTCTTCTCACACACAAATAGTTTCATTTGTTTTTACTCAGCTACAACATTATGAAGTCTGGCATGCTGTTACTGAAAGCATAAAAGCTCAAGCCAATACCCAAACATGAACTAAAGCAAGCTTTGATCACATCTAGTAAAATAAACAAACTGTTCACAGCAACAGTTTAATGACAGACAGCAACTGTGTTTAATGTCTTACACGACACTGCTAAGTGGAGGGAGAAACACCAGTAACAGCCAGGAGGGATATGCTGTGCCACTTACCTCTCCTTCACCTCATGCAGCTCAGCAGTGATTCATGATATGTTTTGGCACATAATGCCTGAAGATAATGGTGTAATTTTTGTCACAGAATCAAGAGGCAATAGTACATCTTTTTACATGAACAAGAAAAGAAGTGATTTTACAGAGATGAGAGTAGATTCTAGGTATGTAATTTTGACAAAGATTATCCAAACATAAGTATTTTTGGTTAAGCAGAAACATCCCTTCTCTTAATGAAAAAAAAAACAAACCAAATTTCAGTACTTGCATAGGTTTGAAAACTATGTGGCAGTAAAACAGTAATTTAGTATGGATCTGTATGTCTAACCAAAAGGTTTTTATACCACTTACCCAGACTGTTGGAAAAATACTCATTGCTCAGATAACCAGAGCAGTGATGAAACAAAGCATAAACATAGAATGGCATAAAATCAGATTTGATTTTCAGACTCAAAGGATGACTTTAAGACACCATGGGTTTGCTCTTGTGCAGAGGGATCCTACTCAGTGACGCCTTAGCTCAAATGGAACCAGAAAAAGGCTGCTAATGTATGGCCTTAGTAGTCCACAGCATCTTCTGATGACAGAACTCACAAAGGATTTCATACACAACAAAAGCTGTATTCTAACCACAAGATTCTGGAATTTCATTGTGCATTGTGTGGACATGTTGGTGGTTTGCAATCATAAATTGCAAAAATAGCATAGGTAAAAGGTACAAAGGCACTCGGTGCCAAAAACGTCTAAAATTTATTTACTGCTTACTTATTGCTACCCTTTACTCAGACTTTCTCAGAAAGAAATTACAACATCATGTATTCATTAAAAATATGTAGTCAATGAATGTTTGCCATCAAATGCTGAAACTAAATTCAGGATAGGCTGAAAAAGAACACCTTAATAATACAGTAAGCAACACTGTTCATGCAAAACCAGAACAGGAGCTAGTCAGGCTTGGGAGAAGCATTGCCACATTTATTTCACAGTTGTAAATTACTGCTGACAGTTCTATCTTCAACATGTTCTTTACTGCATTTTGAATTAGGTCACACTAGACACATGATTCTACTGCACTAGTTACATAACCTACGTCTATGATTGGATGTAGTCTCATGGGAGGCTGTGCTGTAGTGTGCTACTCCTTCTTCCACAGGGACCTCTTATGTGATAAAATTAATCCTTCTGACTACATCAATTCATCACTGCCGCTTAAACCCATACTACTTGTACAGTACAACAGACCACGCCTTGACAATTTATGATTTTGGAGCAGGATTACCGAAAAACATCATAAAACCAAATTCCATTATTACAGCTTGTTAACAGACTGAAACACCTTAATCCAATAATTAATTAAGTTAATCCAATGGATTAACTGCAGTACAAATTCTTACAAACAGCACACAGCATAAGAATCCTTGTCCCCCAGACACTCTGTTCATGGCCCTACTCAGAGGTGGCATTACACTGTCCACAAAGTGTCTTCAGGATATCATGACGTGATCTGGCCCTGTCTGCCTACAGCTTTGATGTACAGTTCTGATTACTTCCCCTTAGAAACATGAAAACCAAACCAACCACTCCTTATGCAAATTAACCTTTGTGACAGTATCTAAGCATGTTTCACTCCCCATTTGTTTCTAATCTGGCAAGAAATAACTAACCAGAAAAATAAGGAAGAATCTCATAAATCAGCACTCAACAAAACTTCGTGTCAAACTCCTCAGTCTGTATTAAGACAGTAAATCAGTTGGATTTACAGCTGAATATATCTGAGGTGTTCTCACATATATATCTTCATTAATATTTAGAATACCAAATCATGACAATTTTAAAATATGTAACATTTTGCACACACAGTTGTACAAAATAATCTGTTTCAACAAGGACAAGTTACAAAATGCAGAACATCAAGACATTTCTTTTCCTGTGCTGAGGTTTGTTTGCAGATACTTTTGATGATTTTAGGACTGCTTTTGAGATGCAGCAGCAAGTTTTTGCTCAAAGGCACCAAAATGATACCCTAATCTAACACTAAACCCCCCACTAAAATAAATTAAAATATTACATGGCTATATTCATAGCAAAAGGAGAAAGCCCTGCAAAACACCTGGCTCTATCCATGTGAGATCACTAGAAATCAACATAAGCTCCTAGAAAAACACTGCTTATGTAGGTAAAGGGAGGAAAACCCCAATCTTTGCTCATGTACTGACATTCTGACATGTACCTTGCTAGCAAAATGGCACTGTGGGGTTTCAGCAAGAATGGTCCTAATCATGCTGTGTACTAACAAGTGGTATATTTGTTAATGACAAGTAAACCTCCTGTTCATTAACTTAACATTAAATTGTTCATCTTGGTAATATTTATGTGTTAATTCACTAACTACACAGATTCTGTCAACACAGTGTTGTCACTTGGTCACCAAGTCCTGTGGTCAAGGCTGACTTCAGCTGCTCTGAAAACTTCCAGATGGCAAGTGACACTCACCCCTTGCAGCCTTAAGCACTATTTTGTTTCATACCACATAAAAACCCACAGTAAAATGGCATCACAAGATATGTTGTTTCAGAACATGAAAACTTAACTCTCTGAATCACATTTTCTTTTCTCAGAGCTAATCAGATGTTAAACTATTCTCTGAATCATCTTAGACATGGTTACGCTCCACTGTCTCAGCCAGTGACTAATGGAGCAAAACAAGTATTTCTGCCATGAAATGTAATTTTTATTTTATATGCAGCCAACCCAAACTACACACTGTCTGACAGAGAAATCTGCATTTACATTTGCTATCTATGCAAAACAGCATGCAAAAAAGTTATCAGATCATTTTCATAAAAGGGTCAAGAAAAATACAACTCAAAAGAAAAAAATTAGAAGCTTATTTAATGAAAGTACTAAATGGATAACCATGCAAGGAAGTATTTCCTCTCCTACAAGCATTTTCAAAAAGTGACATAGGAAATAACTCAGTAGAAAGAAGACTGATTTTACAATATATCAGTAATTACTATTCAACATAATGAAATTAATGAAATATATGAATATATATATGAATACATTTCATATATATAATATACGAAATAAACACAAATTAAAGGACTATCGCACAAAATAAGCCTGTCTTAGGAAAAAATTCACATATGCCAATGCCTAAAAATGGGTCTGGTTCAGAAAAAATTTCTCCCAAGAAAATGAATCATCACATTCCCACCAAAGCATAGGTGGAATCACTTCCCATTTCAACAAAATTCTCTAAATATATTGTTAACTAACACTCCAAAACTAACAATCTGGATTCTGATTTTAAAAGTAGAAGTAATGAGAAATTGCTAATGTCAATTGATACTATGGAAATGATAATATATAAAGACACAAGAGATCTACAGCATCATGCTATGGTCATTTCCCTCAAACTACCATTTCTGACAAAGAGGCCCTTCACCTAAGATTACTATGTTCTCCATCTCCATGCCACATCATGCCATCTTTTATTTCTGTCCTATGCTGCAGTTTATTATTTCATTAAGTTATGCCAACACTACTGTTTGTAAGGATATGTTGTACAAGGGGTCACTGAAGTTATTTGGCTTAAAGAATAGATCCTTTGAGGTAGAAAAAAGGCAAAAAACTGCAAAACACACACTACTAAGAGATTTGAAAAATTCTGTGGATAAATTTGGTCATACAAGATCTGCATCACATTTGCTACAGCACAAAACAGATGTGCAATCACACCATAAAACTTTTGTTGCAACTGGCTAAAACAGCAGTGATGAAAACAATACCTAAGTCTCAGACTTAGGAGATATGACCCTCTTTAAATTTCCTTGTCTTTACAGGTTTCTTCATTACTCACTTTCAAAATATAACTTCCTCAGAAAAGTCCAGTGTTCTTTGCCATAAAGGTAAAATGCACTCTCAAAAACCATTCATTTCTCAATAGTAAAAATATCTTCTCTTTTTTTTTTTTTGTTCTTAAAAACTACATGACCACAATTTGATTAATTTTTACAGCTTCTCCAAAAAGACAAAGACAGGCTAGCTACAGAAAGTCTCAGCAATAGTCTGGAATTTGAAAGCTAGCTCAAATTTTCAATTGTGTACATTGTACATGATAAATTCATGAATGTTCTGTCTTTAGGAACATTGTAATATTACACTCCTTGGTTCAGTTAAGGTGCAAATACTGCAAAAGGAACGGTGAGCCAATTTTTCAGACCCTGTCTCCTCAAGTGTGAACAAAACAAGCAGGGGATGCAGGAGCTAAACAATGCTATCAATCTGTACTTGTTCCAGCATGGATAATCTGGAGACACCAGCGCTTTTTTTTTTTTAACAAAAAAAAAATCCCATGAGGGATCACCACAAACAACTCAGCTCCACTCTGTAGCTGGGCAAGTCATGCATCTCCTCACCAGCACTGCCAGGAGCTGTGAAAGGCCAGAACTACTCCAGCAGTGGTCTACCATTGCAGCACTGGATTCCCTGGGGAAGAAGCTCTCTGTCAGTTGTCGAGATGGTCTGTGTTGGCTGAGCAGATGTATCAGGAGGCCAATTCAGCTAAGCAAGGAAGCCACAGCACAGCTTGAGTGTGAAAAGCCAGCATACAGGACAGGTGAGGACAGACAGGCCAAAAAGAAGGAATAGATAAACATTGTCTGGGCATCTAGGGATGGCAGCTGTGATCAAGGAAGCCAAAGACCAGCTAGAGTTGAGACTAGCAAGGAATGTCAAGACACAGAGAAAAGCTGACCAAGGAAAACATGAGTCCATTGGTGAATAGGGCAGGAGATCACAGAGCATAGCAGCAGTCACAGACCATAGCAGGTCCCCATCATCACTATCTTTCATTACCAGGAAATTCTATCAGACCTCTGATCTTAGCGATGGATCTTAAGGAGGAGAGGGGCTAGCAGACAGGGATGTTTATATTTAAGAAGTAGGAGAAAAGTCCATTGCTTCCAGATTCTGATTGAAAATATGAGCAATGGACACACAATCCAAATTTAAGCAACACAGAAGAGAATTTCTTAGTCCCGAAATGGGACTGGAATGATCAAAAATTTCCTTTCTTAAACGAATTCTTAATTTAAAGTGCCTACACTAACTTCTTCACTTTGAAGTAAGAGTAAAAAGAGATGACAAGTTTTCAAGTCCTTAAAAGCTGGTCAGTTATCACTATCAGCTGGTACTATCAGCAGTTATCACTATCACTCATCCAAATACCTCTTGGGAAGAAAAAAGCAGAGGCAACACTGATGTCCTTTTCACAAAATGGATGGAATATTTCTGGTCTTTTTAAAGGCAGAAATAAAAGGCAGGTAGTCAGATCCAACCTTATTAGCTGAGCAAATTCAGCAATATGAAAGATAACAGTGTCTGCCCCCTCTGTTTTATAACACAAAGACTTGTTTGAATAGAAAAAAGAGGCAGTTAATTTTTTATATACATATAACTTTCAGTGTGCTTATATACATATATCTACAGATACACACAGACATATACTTTATTGTGTATATGTGTATTTATGTAAACACACTGATTACTATAGGATAATTTTCTGCTTTACTTTTAATACTTTTAAAAATTATCTGGGGCTTTAAGAACTCTAGTCTAACTTTAGAGTTCTTAATTTAAGATATACATTGAAAAGGATTATATTAGCACTCAAATAACATGTAGCAGGAATTTCCCCAGACTTCTAAAGAATCATTAAGAGTTCCTTTATATGTAACAATTAATTGATTGATTTTTGTTTTTACTTTTCAGTCCAGTTCCATCTTTTTGATACCCTCTATTATTTCAAATACAATAGACTTCCCCAAGCTCTGGCTGGATAAGTAACCTTGAACAAGTGGGGGATACATAGAAAGGCATCCAGATCCCCAGATGTGACATACTGATGCATTCTCTGTCATCACACATGGTAGGAGCTCAGGAAATATTCACTGCAACAGGCTACAGAGAGAACAATGTGTCGTGTTAGATAAATGTCTCATGCTGAATACACAGCTGAACATTAGGTCACACAGCTTTACAAACCAATCACAAGGCATTGCACACTTCTGTGATAAACAAAAAATTCTATTCATGTGCAAAAACAATGCTTTCCATCTTGTACCACAGATGGCAGCGAACAACAAACTCTGATATTCAGGATGTCTCTTCTATGTAGTGAGTTCAGACTTTTGCTTTATTACTATGAAATTCTTATGATTTCCCTCAGACAAAGTAAATTTTTTTCCTCCAAAAACCCCATGAATCCTGGGAAGTTCTGAGAGATCTGGAGTCTCTCTTTTCCTACTTTACATCTTCTTATCCATGTTACAGGAAAAATAAACCTATTTTACAGCAATTCTCTCTGTCTATAGTAGGAACTGATTCCATTTGCCAAAGTCCTCTCAAAGAGCAATGATAGGTATCCCTCTTCTGCCTTGAAAATATTTTGTGGACAGCTTTTGTGTGGGCTTTTCAGCTGAGGAAAAAATTGCCTCGCTCAAGAAGTAAGACTGCTGCCACTAGGCCTGCCTTCCCATTCCTAGGTAATCAAGAGACATATTCACAGCAGCTCTACATACAGTTTATCATACACAATAAAGTTCCACAGGGCTAAATATGCACCAAGAAAAAAGTAATTAAAATCTCCAAATTAATGGAAATCATCATCACCATTATATCTACTGGACTTCATTCATGTATTAATCTGTATTGTCACAGATGGATCAGTGTAATCCTGGATGTACATAGAAATAGAGGGTTAGCCCTGGAACTTAGAGTTGTGCTAGATGATGAACTTAATGAATCAGCAATGTGCCCTAGTGGCCAGAATGTCCACCTGTATCCTGGGATACACTCAGCACAGTACAGCTATCTGGTTTGAGAAAGGTGATCGTCCCACTGCACTCAGCATTGGAGCTGCCGCACATCAAGAAATGTGTGCAGTTTTTCCACAGTGTAAGAAGGATATAAAATATAAGAATGTGTCCAAAGGAAGGCAAAGATGGTGAAAGGACTACAGGGCATGATTTGTGGGGAGCAGAGAAGGATATAAGGTTTGAGGGTGAGAGAAAGGGTAGTGCTGATCTCTGGTGCCTGGTGATAGGATGCAAGGGAACAGCTTAAAGCTGCATTGGGAAAGTTCATTGAGATAGTGGTTTAGCACTAGAACCAGTTCCACAGTGATGGAAGTGCTCATGGTCCCCAGTCTGTTGGTGTTCAAAAAGTATATGGATATTCTATCTATGACTATGATCTCAGATCACAACAGCTTAACTAAAATACAGGCTTCATCAGTGCTTTGACAGCTATAGTTATCCCTCCTTAAATAGCATGCAAAACAAATGGAGGTTAAGTAATCTGTACTGAGTAAATTTAGAGCAGAGGTGAACATAAAAGTTTAAATATATACTCACTTGACAATCCCGCTGTAGTGTTTTCATTAGTGCACTGTGTGTTTCAGAATCAAAATACAACCCTTCATGCATATCTTGCAGGAAATCCAGGTCTTTGAATGTAGGGTTGGACTTCTCCCTCTCTTTTCTTGATGCTCTGCGTTTGTATGTGGAGCCTTTCAAGTCGTATGTGAAATGCATTTTCAAGGCTCGTGGTAAAACATTGTTCATGACAACAATTCTAATATTAATGCCTCCTGACTGAACACAGTACAGCCCATAAAATTTGGGAAGAAGAGTCCTTGGATTCTGGTTCAGATTCTAAAAAAAAAAAAAGAGTTATTTTTAAATAAGTCTATTTTCAATGAACTTCCATGCTTAAGAAAGGGTTTTCTTTAACAGCAAAATAACATTAACAAACATGAAGAAAATTATGAATGTTTTCTTATTCAGCACAGTTTCTTCAACCAGTTGATTATCTTTGTGGGTTTCTATTTCAGAAAGCTAGCATAGGCAGTGCTTTTTTGCCAGGAACTTAAAAAGGCCAAAAGCAGAGCAGTAACTACATTTATGCCCTTTCTCACAGAAAAGAAGAGACTAGGTCAAACCTAAAAGCATTGCAAAGACTTAATTTTTTTTTTCTGACCCGAACAACCTTTGCGTTTTACTTGCTGGAAGGAGTCTGAGTTAAATGTAGTGCTCATTATCTTGACTTGGATTCTGAAATACAGAATCCCTCTCTCCATGACGCTTTACACACTCAGGGTTAGTGCCAAACGACTAAGTTATTTCCAGAGGTGTGTGAGGTCATAATAGAACCACAACTGACCATCAGAACAGAAAAGTGTGAAATAATCCAAATTCCACAACAAGCAAAATAAATTAGGTAATAGAGGATAACAGAGGTGAGAGAGAAAATCCTTTTTCTGAATACAACTGTTCTCAGTCTTCAGCACGAAAAAGAAAGAAGGGGAAAAACTACTTCAGGTCTTAGACGATTACTAAGTTACAACATACAACTATCAGAAGAAAGAAGTATCACAGAAATAATCACAGTGATTGAAGTTTTCTATTTTGGAAGCAATTGCATAGCAGTGAGAATAAAGTTCCCAGAAATAACACAAACTGGCCTTATATGTACTTGTAATAACTCAAACGTGTGCTGAGTGGATCATCATTAGGAACAACAAAACCTGCCACCATTGTCCTTACTGATGTGTCAATACACATGTTTTTCTTATGCATACAGTGAATCCATGTTACTTTAGTGCAATAATGACAACATTCCTTATTTTTAGTATAAGTGAGAGGGTAATTTTTCAAGTATTTACATCAGGAAACAAAGCAAGAAAACAAAGTCAGTCATAGGTCTAATAATACAAAGTCCCACATACCACCCAGAAGAATGTCTGTTTGTGTGTATGAGTGGCTTTTGTTACAAAAAAAAAAAAAAATTAAATTCTACTTACTTTTTAATCAATGGTTTTCCCTTCAGATGACACACAAAACCCAATACAATGGACTTAGAATTAGCCCTCAAAAAGCTCATTTAAAAATTAAGTTTTGAACAAATTACATGGATAAAAATATCTTTCACATCATTGCTTTAATACATGAGAAATGGAAATCAGAAGTAGTTGGAAACAAAAGGGAAACTGACCGGTCTAGTTTCTTTGTCCACTCTGAGTGAAATGCAGAGGGTAGACAAATACAAAATGGAGAAAAAAAAACTGAATTAGAAATTTAGAAACCTTATTTTGTTACTAGCTTATTAGAAGCAAAGTTTGGCATCAAATTAGATTATGACATTCAGCTTCATCTTGAATGCTAAAAGAGCACCAACTCTTGTCTTAAATATATTCTTGGTTTCTATCTATTCTTTCTGTTGGATGTGTAGGGCATGAAGTAGAAAAAATGTAAAAAATATTACAAAAAATACAGATTAACCCAGTGGAATATTTCAAGACAAATGAAACTGAATCTTCAGAAGTGACATGAAACAGGAGAAATAGATTTAAAATAAAGTCTTCAATTACTTACCATATAATAACCTGGCAAGAGCTTCTGAAGAAACTCAGCTTCTTTGTGTTGAACTGTTTTGATGATGAATTCGTCACCACTAGTTACAAAAAATAAAGACCCACTGGCACCTGGGTTGGATAATTCAATTAAAGGTTCACTGCAGATTGAGTACTGGAAGAGACAAAAATTGCTTTTCACTGCCAATGCGTGCATTACCCAAACACAAGTTTAATATGAAGAACTGCAGGTTCAAGTAGTCACAAGAGAATCATGTAGCAGCACTGCTGCTGCTGGCTGAGGTTTGGGAGGCCACTACCCAGGCATGCTGCCCAACCATGGAGCAGCAGCTGGCAGCTGAGCATATAATCCTTCTTCATGTTCCAAAGCAACAGGTTCCTTTGGAATGAAGCCAGTGGTTGATGTGGAAGGAGTTGATCTCCATGCTGTCAGCATAACAAATTCTGAGTCAAAAGCTTTGAGAACACATTTTCACTGGACCTGTTTACTTTTCACATTCATTTTTTTAAAGAAAGGTACAAGATGGTAGAAAAGTAAACTGGGAGTAGAGGTTTCTCATTATAGGCAAATAGGCAAATCCTGTGCAACTGGGATTGAAACTGTTAGACTGATAAACTTGGTATAGCTATAGCTACTAATTTTAGTATAGTTACTGATTTTAAAAATATTTTACTTGGTTTATGATTGAAAACCACTTGAAAAGGAAAAAAACCCAATACCAGTAAACAAGAAAAACTGGAATTTGAAGGACCATTACATTGCGTATTTAGACAGGCTTCCTTTTCCACAGGACACATTAAGAATTACAATCACACTAAGGAGGAAAAAGACACCAAAGACTATGCCTTATTAGTAGAACCATACTTTTACAGACACTAATGTACATTTATTAACTGTCCACTATTCCAAACTTGATCCAAATTATATGGAGAGCTGACATTCAGCTCAAAAACATAGAAAAATCTATCTATATTAAACTTGAAAGCAGTGATACCAGAAAATCTAATAAACATGTTCTTTTATGAGCACTTGAACTAAAGAAGCATGTTTCCTATAGGGTCATGCTATTGCCTTAGTGCATCTTGTCCTAGCTCCAGCTAAGGCTTATAATTTTTAAGAGAATTTTACATGATATATAAATATTTCTTCTCCCTGCTTATACTCAATTCCAAGTAATAGAAAATACCTTTCTTTTTAATTCTATAGTTGCAATTTTCTACAGACAGAATGGCCATACCAATCTGTAACACTACAAACCTTTAGACCAAAACAGCAGTTGTACTGCAGCAATTGCATTTTTCTTGCCAAAATATTTAACTCTTAATGAGTAACTGTGACAGTCATAAACATTTGAATGCAATTATCCTAAACATTAAAGCTCAGTAGAACAGTATAAAATAAGCACAAACATTGACCTACACTCTGCATTGGTAATCTTCCAGTAGTATGCATTTCTGTAAAAAAGTCCCCCACCAAATGCTGCTATACAAAGGGCCCAGCTAGTTTTGACTGGACACCTCTAAAAGGCAGATCAAAACCAAAAGGTAAGAAAATCCCCCAGAGCCTGACAAGTGAGTATTTATGATCAAGAAGTTTCCCTGCAAAATGACACCACTCCAAGAGGTTTACAGTGCTAATTTAATTCTAGCAGCTGTTCAAATGTATTTACACTTGTTATCCTGTCTGACTCCCACAGTGTGTTACAGCTCATCCTCCTTGGAAAAGGTGTAGCTTTGAATCTTGAGCTTTGTCACTTCAGATTAACAACTCAGATATGCTTGCTGTTATTTGTGCTCTTCTTATTTTACTTCACATGCCCTTCAGCAACAGCTGGACAATCATTTACTACTTACTACATACCACTTGTGTGTTTTCCTGTGCCAAGAGAAAAAAGAATCTGCAACAAATTGTCTTTACTAGTAACTTCCCTCAGGGAATAGTCTTTTTGTACTTAAAAGGACTGTCACAAATCCTATTCACAGCATGCAGTCTTTGACTCTAACTTCTGCTACTGCAAAAGCTTCCTTAGGTGGAAAAGAAGTTGCAGGTGATAATAACTTTGCTCTAGGAATCACAGTCCTTTTAGCAGCTGGCAACACAGCCCACATACTTCAGCTTTTACCCAGACCATAAAAAGAGATAAGATAAATAGCACATTACATAATGACACAACTGTCACCAATGACGTCCTTGTCTCTAAGCTGGAGAGGCATAGATTTGATGGATGGATAACTCAGAGGATAAGGAATTGGTCATACTCTAAGAGTTGTGGTCAATGGAAGAAAGAAATTCTTCACTCTAAGGATGGTGAGGTGCTGGAATCTGTGGTCTAGAGAAGTTGTGGAAGCCCCATCTCTAGAATTGTTCAATACCAGGCTGGATGGTGCTTTGAGCAACCTAATGAAGGGGAAGATGTCCTTGCCCATGGCAGTGAAGTTGGAAATAAATCATGTTTGAGCCCTTTCCAACTGAAACCATTCTATGACTCTGATTTATAAAATTCGCAAACAACTTTATTTCTTTGCTACTACCATTTATGATTCAAATTAATTATCTTTTTTCATATATAACTATGGTGATGAGGACTACTAACACAAAATCCACACATGGCACTAAAGAATTAAAATAAGACACCCACATTAAACTTAAATAAAACCAAAACCAGCTAAGTTTTGCTTTCAGGCTTATTGTTCACTAGGAAGAAAAACCCATTATAGCACACTTGAACAGAAAAGAAACTATTTAGTATTAATCAATATATTTATTAATATATTAATATTTTAGAACCATTCAATAATTTTTTCTGTTTTATTCACCCAAGCCCTTTCAAATTCTTTTGGTCTTAAAGAAGCTGCTATCAATAATAGAACAAGAGGATTTTAAAGCTCATTCAAAAAATTACATATAAACTTGCTAATTTGTAGCAGGACTCTGATTTCTTGGGTGACCCACCATGAAACAAACCAAACACTGGGCAAACATCTAGAAGATGGACAAACATCTAGAAGACAATCCAGCTCAGCATTCACCCTACCCTTCCAAAAGCAGAACTACAGGAGAAATAAAACAGCGAACACTCGTTCCAGCAGTATACAAAGTGGTTCCACCAAGTAAAGCCTGCTTTTACAATGTCAGCAAATTTGTAACTTTTTCTAGTGTAAACTGAACACTGTGAAAGAATAAATCTTCAATTTATAAAATAGAAAGAACAAAGGAGGCATTCTAAAATGCTTCATTTTTAGTCTGTCATCCATGTGCCTCAAAGCTAGACAGGAACATTTGCAGACTTCACTTTGTAATGATGTGTGTAAGTGACACAAATCACACAGAAGTACTTAATTAGAACTGAATCAATAAAAGTCGCAAACTACTGATCATAACTTCTCTAGAAAAATTATCTGAATGACATGGATGTTGCTCTAGTCAATTAACAAAACATGTATTTTATACAAATTGTCTCAAAGATAAATAATTAAAATTTTTGCCACCACTAAAAATATTCACTAGTTATATACCCCTCCACACATAACATTTCTTACTGATTTGGTCACCCTTTAAGAATCCCTTTCTGCCACAATGAAACTAGTATGCTTTATAATAATTTGTAACTCAAAGGAAAACTGCAGGCTCTTACCAAATAGTCATCAGGCTTGATACCAAAAAGTTCTCTGAAATATCGGAAGGCAAGAGGTGCATATGTCTTAAATCTGAAGTCAGGGTAATGATGAGCAGGGGTAAGATTGCTCCCTTCACTGAAAACAAAAACAAACCAAACCAAATTACTGAGTAATTATTAGCAGCTAGTTTCACTAAGCTGCCTAGCTTGACCGTTTCCCTGCTGAGAAAAGAGCATAAATGCAGATAAACCTCTCTATCATCATTAACCACTAATAGAAATGTCCGTGAGAGACACTGCCAGCAAATTCCTTTTTCTCACCTTAAAGGAAATAACTATTTCTATCACCTGTAGGCATTTGCATAAAGATCACGTTTAAACATGAACAAAGTCTGCCCTCCAGAAGTCCAAGATTTTGCTGACACCCCTGAGTATTGAAAACTCTTGTGTCATGGTTGCTGTGCTCAAGATGGCTCCAACCACAGTGTCTCCCACGAGCCCTTCTCCGTAAGCAGCAGATTCAGCAGGGTAGCTCCCCTGGTAGGCTCATTTCCCAGATGTGTGAGCAGTTCACACACTCCAGGAATCTCCTAGACTGCCTCCTCTCCTGTGCTGAATTTCCAGCAGACATCTGGCAGGTTAAAGTCACCCACAAGAACAAGGGCTGACAATCATGAAACATCACCATCACATTATAGAATAGTTCCTCCACCTCCTCATCCTGGTTGGGGGGTCTATAGCAGACTCCCACTAGGATACCTGCCTTTTCAGCCTTCCCCCTGATTGTCACCCACAGGCACTCAACCTTCTCATCACTAGCCTTGAGCTCTGTACAGTCAAACCCTTCCTAATGTACAGAGCCACCCCACCACCTCTCCTTCCTTGCCTGTCCCTACTGAAGAGCTTGTAGCCATCCAGTGCAGCACTCTGCTCATCCCACCATGTTCCTGTGGTAGTGACTATGTCATGGCTTTCCTGCTACTTTATGGTTTCCAGCTCCTCCTGTCTGCTACCTGTACTGCTTAGCCCTTTCCCTTGTTTTATATTTATCACCATGCTCTATTTTTAGCTTGAGTTACAAAACTCTTGAGATTAATACTAGATATAAGATAAAGGTCAGCAGCAAAATGCTGCTAGATTTAAAAAAAAAAACCAAACCCGCTGCCCATGGATTCATTTATGATAGAAAATGAGAGAGGTCTTTTAAGCAGAAGAATAAAGTTCTACATTGCGATTTCAAAACAAACAAGAACACCTTTAAGACAAAGTTTTGGTACTGGAATCAGCAAGATAGAAACTTTCTAGCACATTTTTATTAGCATATTAGAAAGTAGGCTTTTATTACAGCATGCTGGTCACTCTGGGAATCTTTCCTCTAATCAAGTGCCCTGAGAGTCATGTGAATAAAGTTTTTATGATACACACTGATTATATATTAATTAGCTATCCCCACTTACTTGACTTCATTTGACACAATCACACCCCTTAGTGGAAGTCTTTATCTGATTCTTTGGGGTCTGTCTTCAGTGTCCGGTGTCCTTTCTATGTGGCTGTTCCTTGACCTCTGCTTCTGACTAAGTGCAATATCATTGCTTTGCACAACTTCTACTTTGCCAGCGTTGTAGAGCTGAGCTGGCATCCTGCTTGTGTTTTGCCTTACTTCAGTTTGCCTTTATTTATTTCTCCAAGATTGTGCTGTTTGTTCAACTTTCCTTGATAACAGTAAAATGCTGTTCTGTTTTACTGTTTTTATCAGTTTGGCCAGTGTCTGAATGGTTTGATAAATACAGAAATACAAAATCCAAGACTTGACACAGTTGCTGAAATAAGCTTTTCCAGCACTTCTTGACTCATTTACTGTAACTAAATTATTCAGTAATGCAGAATGTATCATTATGCTTGGTAAAAAGAATATCCAAAGGACACCTAAAAGAAAAAAAGGCTACAAATTCACACAGATATGAAAAGCAATAAATCTTAAGCAACATTCCCGAAAAAGATAATGAATAAAAATTAAATATAATGAAGGAATTTAAGAGCTTTTATCCTGTACAATTAGTATTTGTCATATGAGCTTGCCACTTTTCATTAATAACAGTTTGATGACAGAAGCCTACTCAACCCACCTAGCTGCCCCTGTGCTGCCAAACCCCACACAACTGAACAGTTTCCATGACAGCAGGTGAACAAGATTTCTCAGTCTCCAGAAATGTGTAACATTTCAGACTCTTGAACAGGAGATGAAAGGAGGAAAAAAAAATCAAACCGATTTCTTTCTTGAATTCACACATAAAAAGATGCTTGTGGATGACATACATATGAAGACAATAGAATACTGCTGCTTCTTGGAGCACCAAACCCTAAGTAAATAGTGAAGGCTACCTAGTCCTAAAGAACTCCTCTGATCACTCTATATTTACTTCAGACTGACTCCAAGATATCAAAATCAAGTCCACATATGACTTATTGTTCCATTATAGAGTTAAAAATGGAAATCAGTAGGATACAAACTGAAGATAGTAGTGGTTCTTTACAGTTAAGATAGACTAATGCTCTTTCATAAGGCCTTTCTACTGCTCAGAACACTGCTAGATTTGTCAGACATTAAGTTTTATATAGCTGGCTGTGACTCATTGAAATTTTGTACAATATGAGGATGCCCCAGTGGTCATATAGTTACACTGGAAACCTGGGGTCATACTTGTAAATGCATTTAATTGTCATAAGATGCAGAAAATAATAGAACAGAGTGTTCTCTACTGAAGTATCACATAATTGTCAGGGAATATAAAGCATCTAAACTTTTTTATTAAGTTTTACGTTTCAGTACTAAACACTTTTATAAATCTGTTTCCTCTAGCTGTAACTTGAAGGCTTCTCCTGTGAAAGCATGTCAGCAAATAGACTACATGTTCTTACTATACCAGAACATGTACTGTCACTTCACTACGGTGAGATGAAGGTAGGAGGTTCGCTATGACAATAGGACATTTCTGAGCCATTTCATAAGTGCATATGGAGTCAAATGACCAACACTGGGTCAGCAGGTGCACAGTAACACATAGCAAGTGGAGATTTATTGCAAAATAGAGCAATTATTTTGGAACAGCTTCTACATAGAGGGCAATTCCATGTATTTAGAACACATCAGATACTTTATTACAGATATAACAATGTCACTATGCAGACAGCTTTCCTTATTCTTTATAAAATCATCTTTAAAAACACCTTCTGTTTAAGGTCTACAGAGTATTTTACCATACCCCGTTTCTGTTAATCATATGAATTAGTTTCAGCTTCACTACCAAGAGAATAGCTTACTGATCCCAACAGTAAGATCTGTAAATCATGAAGCAAACTTGACACAAATTTAAGATTTCTTGTTAGTACTCTGGAAAATAGTTTTAAGGTTTTCCTGATGGTACTTCTAACAGAAAAAGCACCCTCACTTCCAGTAATTTCTTACAGGAATGGAAACCTTTCAAATTTCTTATCAATTTGCAGCTTGTATGACAAGTATGAATTGAGTATGGCCTTGTTCTTTCTGGAAAAAGACACTCCACTGTACAGAATGCTTGATCTAAGTACATCCCTACCCTATTTAGAATTATTCACATTCCAGTCTATTAGCTATTGAAATAATTTATTCTGTAGTTTCTCTTCACATTTTCTTGATGCATTTTACAGTTTCACTCTCAGGGGATTAAAGTGTATGTGCAAAGCAGTACATATAACGATTTTTAATCAGTCTAGGGAGTTTCAAGGGGACAATTACATCTTTGACATTTAACAAAAAAATGCGCATGATCCATTGGCAAAAAGTTAAATTTGTAAAATGGTGCTTTGGACATAATAAGGGGGTAACCATGTAATTTCCTTCTCAACTACTTTAAGCACAGGTCTACCAGAAAAACAAAGACAAAGTCTTTAAAATTAGCTCTGGCAATCTTAAGCAATTCAAGTCTTTCTATATGAGCTATGACATCAAAATACAGGCTTTGGAATGATTAGGCAGCAATTGTAATTTATGAGCTATTTTAGTAACTGCAGATGTTATACCCCACAAAAGATTCATAGGCTAAAGAAGAGATACTAAGCTTAAAATGCAAGCTTGGTTTAATACTTATATTGTAATTTTTTTTTTTTTTTTAATCAAGCACACCTATGACAGTATGTGCATCTAAGCCTGCCCCTTTGTAAATGCTGAGAGTGGATTTAAAGCATAGGTGGTGCAATTTCAAACTAAAAGTGAAGTAAAATTAATTACATTTTTAATGGCTAACCCCATGGCTGTAAAAAGTTGCTAAACAAGACACCCAGACACATTTCTTGGCAGCTTTTCTTTGCTATGGCCTCACCCTGGTAGGATGTACTCAGGAGATACCACACCTATCTGAAGGGGCAGAGAAAGCCACCTGCATATCTTGGTAGCAAGCCTTCATCACTGAGGATTTTTCAAAGTCTCTGACGGAGCTGTTATCAAAAGAATTAGTCTGTGGTTGTGACCCTGTGTATAACTTTCCTTTGTGTATCATAAAAAAAGAAGAGGAGGAACACATCAGTTATTTCAGTGACAACAATTCTTTTTTAGATTGTAAAATCAAAATAAAATGTCTAAACTTAAATGCTCTCAACATTAAAAACTAAGAGCATCCAATTTGCTCTTGAATACAGCTGCTTTTTAAAAATTCATCACAATGTGTTTCGGCTCTAGAAACTGTATCAAACACATGCTGCAGGTCAGGTAGTGCTTTGGTATGTTCCTTTCCTGTATGTAATTTCAGGAAAGCGTAATTTCCCACATGGAGGAAGTAGGGATCGTGTTTATCTGTACAAATAGGTGTGTCTGTGTTTTTTGTGTTTTTCATACTGTGGGTTAAAGTCCAGTGTTAACATCTTTTTTTCTCACTTACATTTTCCTAAACTTCCAGTTACCAAATGCTGTCCTGAGAGGTTCCCTGCAAGTCAGCTTTGAAATACAATTAGGAGGAATAAGTAACTTAAAAACAGGTCAAGTCAGTCACATCTACATAACAGCTGAATACAGAAGCATTTACTTACAATTACTAAGATATTATTATTTTACAACCAACTGGAAATGCTATCAAAACACAGGATCTCAGAGTATTTGAAAAGTTTTTTAAGCAGTCCACATAACCATACAACTATCCAGGTTATCAGGTTTACCAATAATTTATTGGTAACAGAAGTAGCTGAGTCCAGTAATTCATACCAGACTTTGCTTTTGTCACCAAAGTATCCCCATTTCTAATAATTGTTTTGCATCCTCCTCTCTGTGCTATCATTCAACTCAAAAACCATAAAAACCTTGTCAGAACTTGAGTAATTCTGTGCATCTCTGCAAGCAAAGCACCAAGGAAGAGCAGCAGCACCTTATCAGACTATTCAGGTCACTTTATCTTCCTTGTGAAACTGCCCACAGGAAACACATATCATGGTGTAAATTACACAACTCATCGTTAGTGTGAACATTCAAATACCAGTCGCACTAAAGCTGTAGAGCATGCTACACTACAAATACACTACTTAGTCCATCAGCTAACCTATGACACAGGTTTGATACAAAGATATTTCCAAGGGTAAGTATCAGTTTTCTCAATCAGTGCTCAAAAACATACAAGAAAGCAATACACTTCAGTTTTAGATGTAGGGTAGAACCCAGACTGGCCTTGGCAGTAAGGTAAAGTTTTTACCTTCTTAGAACTTTGACTACTTATTTGGGCTGTTATTCAAATGCTATCAAAATACAATGGTAAGCTTCTGACATTAAAGAGCAGAAAGATTTGAATAATCTTTCATTAGCATCACAAGAAAGCAATTTGTAAATGAACCAGTTCAGTATACAGACTGTAGCTGCAGAGTGCATACAGGTCATCAGCATCTAACACACTTCCCAGCTCAATTAGAAACTGTAGTAACTGTTGTCAACATGCAGGGTCTAGACCCTGCAATAAAAGCTTATTAGCAACGGAAGTGCATAAGATTGACTAACAACTTACTGCAAAAAAGGTCAAACTCAACAGCTGTACTTAGAAGCAGCCTCCACCTAAGAACACCAAAAACACAGGCTGAAACATACTGTCTGGCTTGAAACGTTCTGCATTTCTAAAGCTTCATAGCCAAAATTAACTGATATAATGGAGCAGCTTCTGTTTGGCTTCTCAGCCACCACAGAAAATGCACCTCCTTCCGTGTCTACTGGAAGAGCTCAATAAGCTGCCTACACTGCCAGCTCAAAAGCAGCTGCACAGCCTCATGGCCCAGCAACCAGTTTGAGCCACCACTGACTACCAGAGCTAGGCTTACAGACAAGCAATGAGCCACTCTAACCAACGAAGCATTCTAACCAACCATCTCACTTGGAGCCAGCACCAACGCCAAGTCAAAGGGCTAAAAAATATTGCTGAAGCCACATTGTACAAACAACTAACTGGAAGCAAATTGTGCTACTGGGAACTGCTTCCAGCCAAGGAAAACAGGAACAAATATGCCTGGCACAGCTAGTCACAGGACAGAGCATAGAGAGCACATGCAGGATGAACAACCTTCCCACCGAACCCTCCAGCCACTGTTGCAGCACTACCAACACCAGGTAAGCACCTCTGTTGCTGGATTTCCAAAACAGAGTTGAAAAGCCAGAAAAGAGGTTACTTGGAGTGGTTTCCCTTGTGGTTTCACTCTATTCAGTGAGTAGGGTGGAGGCTTCAGACGCTGTCTTCAAGTATGTCAGTGCAGGGTGCATTTTGTTTCTCCATCCTAGGAGCAAATTTGCACAGTACTACTTTAACTCCATCTGTATGGTGGTTCTCAATGCGCACCTTTATAGCAGCTTCCAGTAATACCTTGTTTTCCAAAAACAACACGTTATACAAACTCCTGCGGAGCTTGAAGAGAAAGGGATGAAAGGGCCTCCACTACTACAATGTGCAAATGAAGGCAAACACGTTTGCAATTCAAATCCACCCACTGTACAGACACCTGTACTTCACTCAAAGTCATTTCCAGAAATAAACACGTAAATTAACTGGGTCAAACTCTGATCAATTTAACACAGTTACAGAGTAACTCTGGACCAGGAATTGCCTGCAATCCAGGGAGTTATTTCTGATTTACATCAGTAGCTCCCAAAATATGCAGAGCAGTTATGTTCAGATCTGACCTAACCACTTTTTTCCCTGACATTTTTCTCCCTTCTTAATGAATCCTGAATGCTTCAGTATGACTACGGAAGCAGAGATACAAGTTGAGGGTTATTTCAGGGTCTGGGAAGTGTGCAGAGCCTATTCTCTTCAACCAGTAAAATTCATAAACAAGTGTTAACTACTTTCCCCTAACTATAAAAGGGCAGCTATAACACTCTTCTGCTCACTGGTGCACAGGCTGCATTGCATCGCATTTCTAGTAGCTTAAGTCTATTTTACCACTGTCACCTTAACAATGCCCCTTTGCAGGTGTGCCTATGACTGAAAAACAGAGTCCTCTCACCTCACTGCCAGACACAGGTAAGGCTGAGAAAATATGGGAGGAAGGTGGAGCAGGACACCATGCAATGAGTCAGGCTTCTGTGAAATTGCCAAACTGAAGGGGGAAGTTCAGCTGACAGCTGTTTGAAATTGCAGATGAATTAATTGTACCCAAAGCAAGTGGAAAAATACTGCTCCTTGTTGGGTAAGTACCTGTTTGAGCACCACTCTTGCTGCACCGTTAGGTTCTCCTTCAGCTACAAACTTCCGCAAAAAGTTTACTCAAAGCTCAGCTCGCTCCAGGGTACTTCCAGGTAGAGGTAAACCCATTTCACCTGCTGTTGTAACTAATTTCCACTAATTGCTTTCAACCCAGAGCAATCCAAACGGGACCAAAAAAAAGTCATTACAGTAATTACTTTTCACAAAGCTGCCATCACAAGTAGGTACCCCCCTTGGTAAAAGTGAAGAGCACCTGAGGTGCACCTTGGGAGTGCAGTTCCAGCTGTAAAGAATGTGCAGCCTTTGCTTTTTGCTTCAAACATGGGTAATGAAGTTACCTATTGACATGACTCAGGACCAATCCACATAATGTGATCATGAAACAACATTCCAATACTCTGAACCAGCAAGACTCCTGTATTGATTTTGTGCAATCCTAATGTATAACAATTCATGCACAGTAATATACTTCTGGTTGAATATAATTTAGATAAATAAAAGTGGATGTTACACTGAGACATAGCAAAGATTTGAAATTGGACATTTCTGTGCATCAGCATAAGAAACCAAGAGCCATGTAAAGAGACTGCTATAGATAGCAAACTTTTAGTTCCACAGACAATGTTGCCAACAAGTGTTCTTTATGGAGAGGTTCTTTGTTACAGTCAGAATGTCTCACTATGCTGTATACTGCTTACTACCTAGCGATGTAAAAAGAAAAAAACAAACCTAAACCCAAAACTACAGTGCTTTGGCCATTACTTTAATTTGTCTAATTTTCCTCCAAGTTTTTTTTTTAATAAGAAACTGTCTGAAAAGCTTTTCTACTAAAGCTTTTCTACCCAATTTTGCATTAGTGCAATCAGTCTCTTCCTTCTGCCTTTTGGGTTTTTTTCAAGCCAGAAGGGATGTCTCCCTGCTCTTCCTTAATACCAATACAAAACAAGTAAATCTCATTTCTGTGTGTACATGCATGCAAGTCTCACAGGAAAGAAGGCACATGCAATACTATGGACTACAAACCATTTTGGTTTACTTGTTCCTTTAAAACTATGTTTAAAAAGAAAGAGAATAAACTTTCTCTCTCAAACCATGCTATGTAATAAAACAGTTTTAGCATGTAGGTTCCATTTAGTTTTCATGAACAAAGCTTATATAGCAAACATACCACAGAAGCCTCTATCACTGTCATAGGCAGACATTTTTCTCACCAATAAAAGCTTTGTCACATGATATGCAAATTTCTCACCTGTAAGCTGGATTTTTTTAAACAAAATTTTGTGATTATAGTATATGAAAACACATTCATATAGTTAACTTCTCTGTATCTACCTAATCTACAAGATAAATTTTACTAACCTGTGCCCAAACCCTATCATTAACACCAAAACAAGGATACAAATACCCTCAACTAATAGGAACTAATGCAAAAGCTTCATGTCGCATAAGAATTTTTCTTCCTTAAGGATATCTCACTTCAACAAAAATAAAGGAAATTTACATAAGGAAATACCAAAATTTAAAGTGTATGCAATTATTTTGTACATTGTTAATTCAACTTGGTTTAGTGACACCAGTAAATACTAGGGATTATAAATTATTTGAAATATCTTATGAAATAGCATTCAAACTGCACTTGAACAAAACTTCGAAAAATTGATAGAAATCAATCCCAAATCCAGGAAAGATTACATAGATAGCATGTCCCTCCTGAAATGACTGTATTTAGCACTTCTGAAAACCCAGAAAACACTCAACAGAGTAAGTCATCCTGGTTTTGAAATAAATTTCTCCTAAACCTTTTTCATCACTTGCTAGAACATCTAACTTGTAAAGGGTACATGGCACTGTACTTCATCTTCTGAACACTAAAAAATCAGTATGACCTTGATTTCCCTATCAGCATAACTGTATTGCTACAATTTCTATACCATCAACTTGAGAGTGATACAAGCTGAGGTGGCAAAGCTGTGTTGTCACAGACTAGAGTCCTGGATAGAATTTTATAATGTAAATATAAGGCAATGTTGTAGCATAAATTTTTATATTATACTTTAAATGGCAGGACTTGAATTTTCATAAATTTTTAAAACCCCTCAACATAATATCAAGTATTATTTTCAGAAACTAATAAGCAACTAATCAAATGTGAATGTCAGATCCACAAATCACTTCAAATTCAAATTGACAACTCCTTTAACTGAAAGTATTAAAATTACTTTCCCTCTATAAATGCTAAGTCTCACATCTTCAGATGAAGTATGACCTTTCCAACTCACTCTCTACCTTCCTTTCCAATGACAACATGAAGACCAGAAAATTTTCAAGTTTCATACGTTATACTTACTCTAACGTGATTTTGTTAAAACTGAAACACAAAACTGGTTCAAAATAGCTAGTTAAGGGTTTAATTTTGAAATTTTATTGGAGAAAAATCCAACATGCTTATTCTTACCTTGGTAGAAAGACACTTTCCACTACATAGAAGTCTTGCATAAGAACATCTCTGTCTGGCTTTGATGTAAGATTTCCTACTGTGTATCCTATTCCCAACTGGATAGCACCTTTAATAGCCGAGGATGCAGTCTGTGTAAAAAGTAAGAATTCAAGCATGAGTTCGCTAAAAGCAGATTTCTGTTCTTTATCGATAATATTATAGCTAAACACTTTGAGTCTTTTCATAATTACAACACCCTGTCATCTTCACAACCTAGACCTCAGTGATTTTGAATTAAAATATTTAAAAGAATCACTGTATACAAAGTGAAACTTTTCAAATTACCCAAATAATTTAGACATGGAGTTCTAACTCAGCACAGAATTACAGAATAGCAGGTTGGAAGGGACCTCAAAAGGTTCAACCATTATCCCATTATGTTCAACCTTTCTTGACAAAAGCATGATCTAGACAAGACAGCCAAGCACCCAGTCAAGCCAAATCTCAAAAATGGGAATCCGCCAGTTCTGGGGAGTTTATTCCACTGGCTGATTGTTTTCACTGTGAAATATTTCCACTTGTGTTCAAGTTGAAAATTCCCAGGAGTAACTTTAACCCATTATCCCTCATATTTTCCATGTGACCCCTTGTAAAAATAGGGCCTCTGTCTTTGTAACCACCCTTCAGATACTGTAACATGGTGATAAATTTCCCCTCAACCATCATTTCTCAAGGCTGAGCAAATCCAACTCTCTCAGCCTCTCCGAACATATCAGGCTTCTCAGCCCTTTGATCATCTCTGTGGCCCTTCTCTCCACCCTCTCAAGCCTGTCCGTATCTTTTTTGTATAGCAGAGACCAAAACAGACAACAGTATTCCAGGTGTGGCCTGACAAACACTGACAGGAATGGGATAATCTCTGCTGCTGATGGCCCTGTTGATGCAGCCCAAGATCTCACTGATCTCCTTTGCTCCAGCAGCACACTCCTCACTCATATTGAGTTTTTTGCTCCCTGGGACTCCCTGGTTCCCTTCCCCAGACCTGTTCCTCAGCCTTGTGCTCCCAGCCTGTGCTGCCCTCCTGGATTACACCTGTCCTTGCTAAACTTCAAAAGGCTTTTCTTTGCCCACTCTTCCAGCCTACACAGGTTTTCCTCCAGCATGGCTCTCCCTTCCAAAGTGCTCACTTGATCCCTGAGTGATTTTGAGTGCTCTGCATGACCATATATGAAGACACAAAACAGCGCTGGGCCCAATACCAGTTCCTGGGGGACTCCACCTGTGCCAGTTGGAAAAGGAGCCATTTACCCCCACTCTGGGTGCTGCCTGTGGGTCCGTTCCCCACCCACTGCACGGGCAGCTTGTCCAGACTGTTACACAACAGCTGGACAGGAAGATGACCAGCAGAGTTGTTACACAACTTCACCAGGAAGCTGTGGGAGACCACAGAGAAAGCCTTGGAGAAACACAGGCAGACAACATCCGCAGCTTGCCCCCCTCAACCAAGCAGGTTACTTTGCCCTAGAAGGCAATCAGGTTTGTCAAGCACAATTTGGCCTTGGTGAACCTGTGCTGGCATTTCCTAATCATATGCTTCATCTGACTCGTGATGGCTCCTAGGAGGATTCTTTCCATAATCCTTTCCTTTGCTTTAGTATTAACCTTCAGAGTGCACAGCCAGACGCCAAACTCCACAATATTGTGATCACTATAGCCAAAGCCATCACTAAGTGAGATATTACAAAGCTGGTTTCCTTGGTTAGTGAGCAGCCAGTCCAGCCATGCCTCATTCCTGGTTAGCACATCTAACATCTGCACGAGGAAGCAGTCCTGTATGTATTCCAGGAACTTGATGGATGTTGTGACCTGCTGTATTGCTCTACCAAGAATGTCTGGATAGTTGAAGTCACTGAAAAGACCCATGATCTGTTATCCAAAAGTTGCTAAGTGACCCTGATTAAGTGCTTCTTTGCCCTTTTTGTCTTGGTTTGGAGATCAGTAGCAGATGCCTAATCTAAGATCGCCCTTGGGGATGTCCCTTCTGATCTTGATCCAGCAGCGTTTGATAGGGCTTCCATAGTCACTGTAGTTGACCTCTCTATGTTTATGATTCACTTTTAACCCAGAGCACAACTCCTCCTCCTCTGCTTTCCTACCTGTCTTGACAAAACCCATAACCATCCTTTGTGATCCTCTTAAAACAGTTGCAATCTAACAGGATATTCAAATTGCTTCAGGATTGTGAAGCACGCATTATATTCTGGAAAAAACCAGTCACAAATTCCAGGTGATTGTACATGCATGACAAGGCATCACAATGCAAGTTTAAGCCATAAATGCTGATTCTACATGCAAATAAATGTATTTATTAGCTTCTGCCTAACGGTCCGTGCAAGAGATCCACTGACTGTAGGGAGTCTAGAGAAAAATAAATGGGGAAAGCAAAATCTCTCTGTAAAAATCTACCCTTATAAAGTGCAATGACTGAATTCAAAGGCCAGAGCTTCCAGGACAGAGAAGGCTTCAAAACAACAGCATGAAATTGTGATACTATATATGTGTAAATTGAAACCATATCTGAAACTTTCCTGCGCTGAATAGACAGTCACGCTACATGAATTTAAAAAAACAAAACAAAACAGCAAGTCAAAATCAGAAAGTAGTCAAGAAAGGAATTTGTAATGAAACATGGAAGGAGTGAATAAAGAAAACCATTGGGCAGGGAAAGAATGCCACGAGGAAGGGAGTATCTTCCCTTGCATGATCACCAGTTTAAAGACAACATGCTTGGTCCCTGTTTTTAGTTTTTACCTCGTACCTACTAAACAAGAAAGACACTAACAGAGAACACCAGAAGTTTCATGATCAGAACCACTTCAGCACTTGAACAGAACCATTTCAGGAGTGGAAATTACATAACAAGTGGTTGAAGTACACAAAGCTAATCTTGTTCTAGTTCTTGGAACAGAGTGGCTGCTTATTTTTAGAAAAGATAGAGATGTGTAGCTCTTAAATAATTAAGACTGCACACCAAGCAGAACTTATACTTGCATAACAGTTTAGTACCAGCGATTTGGTGGGAACAAACAACAGCCCATTCTGAAAGTACTGCTTTGACTAGTAAAAAGATTTGGCTTTGTGTCATAAGAAGAGTCACATTTTTCTTTCATTGAAAGGCTTCTATTCATGAATGATTAATGCCTAACAAAAGCTGTAATTATGTAACTTTGATCAAACCAATACACATACAAATAGTTTCTGCTTCATTGCTGGAAGCCCATCTTGTTCACTGCCACAGCAAGAAACTATGTCTGAAAGAACAGCAGATAGTACAACAGAGGACATGCCATTCCAAATAAACCCTGACAAAACCCACCAAACTTCAAAAACACTCAAGACAAGTAACCTGGCAATGTGACTTCAAAAAGAAATGTCTGGATCATTATCAGTTTCTTGAGGTCTGGATTGAAGGCACTTGAGACAGTAGTTCATGTTCAGACTCAGGTGTTTATTATTTCTTATCAGTGAAACAGCCTCACAACCATGAGTTCGGCAGCCTTTCATTAGAAGGCACTAAATGCCTATGTCTTGTTAAAGGTCTTTTAAGACTAAACTATCCAATTAAGAAAGGACACCTAGATTATTTTCCCTTTTAACCTAATAACTGATCCCTTGAAGCCTGCAATGTCGACTTTTCTGTCCAGTTACAAAACATCACCCAAATTCATGAAGAAGGAAGAAGGTAAAAAGGAACAACCTGCCTCCGACCTAAAACCTCCATCTTGCTTGATATTTTTTTCTATGTTCTAAAGCCACAAACTCTAAGTTTTCCACCCTGTGACATTACACACTTCTAACCAACTACACACCTGTAATCCCAGTGTTATCAATCAATTTTTGAAGTCTTCTCCACAGCCTCAGGTCAGTTGCAGTGTTCTCTTGTGGGTCTGTGCCTTTAAGCACAGAAATTTTAAAATTCTCAGCATCCAGGCTTCCCACGGATCACCTTTCAAGCTCATAAAAATATTTGTAGTATTTTTTTTTTCAAATTCGAAAGACCCAGAGACTTTTAGTCTCTGTAAGGCAGAATGTAAGACCTTCTAATACAATGACACTGACCTTTCCTAAAAGGTTACCTTCTTGTTAATTTCCACTCACAGTCAAGAACATCATTAGTAACCACTCATCATTTCTGCAGCAACCACAGAAGTTGGTTTAGCAGAAAAGTAATGTTATGAATTCATAACTGCTTTAAATGCTTTAAAAATGGTTTTGAAACAAATTGAGAGCTGCTACAGTATGCTCAAGGCAACTGCTGGCCCAAAGTCCACTTTTTGTCAATCACCACTAGGACCAAATGCGGGTAACTCAGTATGCCCTTAGGAACTGACAAGTATTTGTTTTCACAGTCCATAAAATAAAAACAGAACAAGCCTTGGAATTTGTCTTTTAAACAGCACTTTTCTTAATTTTTTATATTACTATTATTAATAATTTTATTATCACCATTAAATCCAAGGAAAATATAAAGAAGTTCCTTCTTAAGCCTTAGGGGAAATGTCCTTGAAACATTCATTTTATTACTACAAAAATGTATTTATGGGAAACTGCAAATGCAACTGGAAAAACGGAAGTCTCTTGTGAATTCTTCCTTACTTGGACATCTCTTTTAATTCCCATTAAAAGGCATTAAGGCAGTAAAAGGCAGCAAAATCTAGTTTCAAAACCTAAGCCCCTTATTTATTAAAATTTGTCTTGAATACTCTCCTGCTGCAAAGCAAACAATAAAATTCAGCCTTCTGCACCATGGGTTTTTTCAGTCTTTTAGAGACTCAAATGAATTTTCCTTCCTATTAGTCTCATGAAGAGGTTCAGAAAATGGCCCTGAGATTATTTATTAACTGTAACTGTAAAGCTGACAGTGCACAGTGACAGTACGATGAGTTCCAGATAATTTAACCTGTTATCAACCTTCTGAAGACCAAGAAATATTAAGGGATGACAATAACCAGCAGGATAAAAATGTTGATGAATTTTAGGTTATGAAATTGAATTTGTAGCAAATGCTGTACACTATGATAGCTGTCTTTGTTACATAAAGGGGAACAAAGCAAAACTTCTCCTATCCTCCTTCTGCTTTTTGGGATATTACTGTCTACTGCCCAGGTTCTTTGATGCTTTTATCCTGCATAAGAAACTGAAATTGTCCTCATTATGATAAAACATACCTTTGCCTTTTTTTGTAAAAGTAACTATATACTTTTTCTGTATTTGTCATATGGCTTTGCTAAAAGAGCCTGTAGATACGAAAAATTATATGCAGACTCATAAAGCATAACAGCAGCATATAATATAGAATACAGGTATATGGAATATTTGCATTCCTGATAAGTATTCTAACACTCAATGCACTGTTCACTTAAATTACTTTCTCTGCAAATTGGTCTTCCATTTGCTCTGCATTACTGTAAGATGAAATCCTTTTTTCAGAGTAGCAAAATAAATGAGAAATTAAATCCTCTCAAATCAGGTCTTAAGTTCTCACATGACCCTACAAATAACCTAAGCAGGATTTAGACGTTGTTTTTCCTACAAATCATCACTTTCAGGTAGCTGTCTAAAATTTAAATTTGTTATTTAAATAAAATAAAGGTGTTACTCAGACATACATAATGCATATAAAGGCAGTTCATAACCAGATAACAACAACAAAAACAAACAAACAAACAAAAAAAAAATCAACTAACTGAAGCTATCTAACAACTGTACAAGTTAGGGACAAGGCTACTGAAGGATTCAAAAAACCTGTCTTTTAATGTAACTGAAAAAAAAAATCAAGGATGATAAAAATACCGATACTGTAATTTCAGAATATAGATTATAAATTAGCCAATAATTGTTTCTGTTAGAGTGTGAAGGTTGTAAATTACTGGCAAACCTGCCAAAACACTAATGTGCCAATAAATGTGCAGACCACATTGTACACAAAGATTTTAGATATAGTAAACAGATTTATTCCTTTAAACAATTGTCCTTATAATTTCTAGGTAATTGTATGGGACTATTAATGGCATAAATCATTTAACAAAACGAGCAGATTGGAGCTGAGCAGGAGGGCACAGGCTTAATCTAATTTAATAGAAGTTCCTCTCTAATGTCATTCAGTTACTTTTCCATTCATCTTTCAAGTCTCAATTGCTCTTGGCTAAATCTATATGCATTTCCTACAACATGTTCATGAAATGTAACGCTAGCATTCCAGGCTTCTTCAAAAGTAGACATCCTAGGGAAACCCTTTAATACTTCATAAATGTGAACTTTGTCCTTGTTTTTTTGTGTTCTCTCCTTTTATAACATTTTATTGCAGCTGAAGTTTGACCTATGAATTTTCTATAGCAAAGAAGGTGATTTTTCCAGAAGACAGCTGGTTTATTGCAGGTGCCATAAAGTGATGCAGAGAAATTAACTCTGCCTTGGAAATTCTACCTCATTATCACTGTGAAAGGCAAAATGATGATTACTTTCTTTCACCTTCTCTACTACTGTCATTCATACAGGTTTTTAAATCTGCCAAATGAAACAGCACAGACACCTAGCTACCACAACTCTTTGTAAGAGACAGGGAGAAACAGACAACTGAACAGAAGCCTCCACTGGTTAACACTGCTTTGCAACCACACATCTCACAAAGTAGTTGCTCATTTCTCTCTGCTACTGTATACGGAGAAATCTGCTTTCACCTTCCTCACCATCCCACCCTTCTCCTCTGTTGGACAATGAACTGGACTGGAGTAGAACAGATACCTGCCTTCAGGCAAAAGTCTCTGTGAAATAAATAAATTCTTTAAAAAAGGAAGAAAAATATTCATAGGTCTCACTTGACCAAAATTGTTGAAGCCACATGACTTATGCCAGATCTGAATTTTCTACTACAAGTAGGCATTTGTTCTTCAGTTTTACTAGTTAACGTAAGTACTAGGAATCCACCCATGCTATCACTTCCCTGCAAACACAGTTTATCTTTTCCAGACTTCAGAGAAGATAGAACCTGCCATAAATTGTGTAAACTCTTAAGCCAAACCATCTGAGGAGAATGCCTGTTGAAAAACAATACATCTTCCTCAAGCCATATTTAAAAATAGCTTGCTTAGAATATTAGGAAATTTCAATTAGATTAAGACGTACATGTAGTTATTGCCTAGTCCATTGCTCCTGCACTTGATCTGTCTTGTCTTTGAGTGCCTGCTGTGCTTACAGTCTCATTGAAACAACACTTCTTGACACTATTTCCAGTGAAACTTCTGGATGGAGGTGGCTACCCCATCTCGCATGCTTTCTGCAGCTGGCACATAATAAATCACAAATAGGGACATGAAAATAGAGTTACCAGAAAATCTCATTAAAATAACTAATCTTACTGTTTCTCCACAACTTGTGACCATGGGTCACTATGGCCACAGTACCCCTCCAATCTTCTTCAGTTAACACTTCTTTCTAGCAGATGTTTGCCCACCTTCTGCAGGTCACACTTCACGAAGGTGGACTCCTGAGCATTGTGTGTGTCTATGCAATTGTTACAGTTCAACTGCAATCAGAATGATTTCCTTATCCAAGCTGAATCTCATCTCCCTTCATTTTCCAAAATTGGATTCAGGTGACTCCATGGCTTTCAATTAATCTTTCATTCATTTCAAAACATTTATGCTTAAGTTTTAGCAGTAGCCATGAACCAAACTACTCAGGTTGTTCTATCTTTGCGGGAAGAATTTGAGACCTCTGAGCTCGGAAGCAGCCATAGCTACAGGCGAAGTCACAGCCATTTCAGTATCTTTACAGGTGCATAAAATCTGCCACTGAGGTCCCAGTGCAGCAAAACTTTCAGTGATGAAATTGCAGCATCTACAAGAAAAAGTACCCTACCTGCAGGCATTAGATGCAGAGCATAAGTCAATGCTAAAAGAGATGGAGCAATGCTGCTTGCACATGTTTGCAAGCTCTAACAATAGGTAGCTGGCTTCCTTTATCCAGGCAAATTTCCCTTGCTCCTGGCAAAGTGACTCATGATATGCAGTTTTGAACAGGTTACATAAAGTGCTTGTAATATGCTAAACAGAAGAGCTGCAAGATATGTAATGACAAGAAACAAACTCTAATTATATACTTGTGTGGCAGCCTTCAGACTAAACAGAGATTGTGGTAATCCAGTAACAGATTTTCACAAGTGCACATTTATATCTATTCTATTTTCTGGTGTGATTTTCTTCTGCACTTCTAATGTGCTTTGACAGACCTCTCTGAGCTTTATTCTTGCCATCACCCCGTTATTAAGCATCAGGATGCTACTGAAATCTGATTTCACAGGGGGCAGACTCAGGGCTTGTGTGATTGATGGCATTGCAATGCAGAAACTGCATTTGTGTCAGCAACTTCTCACAACAAAGTCTGCAAAATAGAGAGGAAATGAAAAAAAGCGGCACCTGCATACTCCAGATGTCTGTGACTGGATACAGATATCCAAGAGAAACTATAGTCTGGTGACCTGATTTTTGCAAGCATGCAATGGAACAAATGATCAGTCTCTCCTATATCCCTTACCCTTTTTCTCTCTGAGAAAAACCTTCACAACAAAAAAAAAACAGAAACCCAAACAAACAAAAAACCCAAACCAAAACCCCAAAGCAAAAGAAACAAAAGCTAACCAACAAAAAACCCTCCACCTTGAAAGAACTGGCCACAGTCTGCAGAATTTACAATTTCTTTGATCTCAAAGCTATTTTAATTCTCTACCTTAAAACTGCATGGAACATATATCTGTGAAGTGTCTCTTTCATTAACTAAGTTCTTTGATCTGGGTGACTGAAACACTTTATTATTCATATTCACACTGTAGACTTAACAACTTCTCAAAATTTACAAATAGACAGAAAATCCATAAGTAGCTTCAGATTATAATGTTTGTAAAAAAATGCATGCAGCTGAGCAGCCTAGCAGCCGCACCTTAAAAGACATAATTTAAAAGAGAGAAAAACACCCTGGTTTTCAAATGGGAGAAAAAAAAAACACACCCAAAAAAACCCACCAAAAAAACCAAACAAAAACCAACCAAACAAAACCAAACAAACAAAAACCAAAGGAAAAAAACCCACCCAAAAATCTAAAAAACCCCAAAACAAATAAACAGAAAGTTGTGTTCCCTCTTCTCTTAAGACTTTGACTACATAATAACAAACAATTAAAAGCCAGAAGAGCATTTATGTCAAAATACAGCAGTAGAAAAACTGAAAGGTACATAGAAAACAGGGGAAAGAAGGAGCATGATTCATAATAAAAATTTTGCTCTGTGTTGGTCCAGTTGTGCATTTCAGAGTCTGAAAGGGCTTGCAATGCTCATGCAAGCCCTTTCACAATGTTGTAGTAATGTAAGAAATTTCTTGGGACTTCAAGATGTTTACATTCATGCAGATGGCAAGTCAGCTGACTACTATAGTAAATTGAAGAGCTGGAGACTTAATTAATTCAGATAAAGATGTTACCTACCTCTATTTTAGCTGAGATGAACAAAATAATGAAGGAAATATTGCAATAATCTAAAATTCCAGAGAAAAACCTGATAGCCTTACAGTCTACTTATTATTCTGGAAAGTTTTATCATGGGTGAAGCCACAAGCGCTCTTCTGCAGATAACTTGTTTTCACCTGACTAAAGTTAACTTAAGCAGTGAAAAACCATCATTACTACAGAACTTTGTAATATGCGCATAGTAGTTATAACTACCTGAAACAGCCCAAGTAGCTGAAAAAGCACCAGGTGAGGAACAAGATCTTCCCCAGGCCAGACTTCTGGAGAAGTGACACAGGAAGTCACGGGAAGGACTGTTAAGTATTTTTCAATCAAACAAGTGTAACAATACATGACTGGAGAACTGTAAATGGAACACCCGTGGGCAATTTAAGACAGGCAGCATCTATCTGCAAACAAGCCTTCTACAGAGCAAGCTTTCTCTGTGTAACTTACCTAAAACCATGGAACTAAATGAGAAATTATATGAAATGCCTCTGATGAACACAAGTCCTACTAGGCTTACCTATACTTCCAGACATATATTATTGATACCTCTGAACAACCATTTTAAAAAAAGAAACAATGTATATGGAATATCTGAAGGAGGTGAGAATCACAGAATCACAGAGTGGTTTATGTTGGAAGGGACCACCAGTAGGGTCATCTGGACCAACCTCCCTGCTCAAGCAGTCTTCAAGATTTTACAGAAGGTGCAAAGTTTCTAAGGAATTTGACTTAAGAAAAGAGAGACATTGTTAAAAGTGAGGCAGTTAGCTCTGCATGGATAAATTTTGAGATCAAAATTTATTAATTTTTTTTTTAATTATGGCAAAAGGAGGAGTATGATGATACTATTAGGTAATAATACTAAACTTTTAGGGGCATATGCAGCACAGGATCTTGAACATAGAACAACTGAAGGTGTAATTATATGAAAAGGAAATAAATTGGCATATGATACAACAACTGGCGGTTCAGGGACAGAACTTGGAGGTGACATTTACTATGATCTGTGAGTGTGATGTGGCTGTGAATCACAGGTCTTGTCAGAGGTACTTCCAATAGATACACAGTAGAATTTGTGCCATAGTGAGAAGACTTTATACAGCTTCCTCTGAAAGGTTGTGAATTTATAGTTGAAAAGGAACGTAGAAGAATATGTGGGATGACCAGGGGGAATGGAAGCTTGCCTACAGCTATTACTAGTCTAGTCTAGCAACATAAACCTGGAGAAGTTCAGGCACTGAAGATTTCTTCCTTTCTCATACTAATTGTCAAGACAAATTCCGACTTCTATATTTTAAAGTCGTCAGTTGGGAAATTTAAACTAACCTGTATTCAAAACAAACATTATTTCCTTCCATTTCTGAGAAAATTATCTGGAATGCTAAGACCACCAAGGTACTGGCAACATAACTGCCAGGAAAAGGGGTGGTAAAAGTAATAGCTTATTAATCTCCTTGACTTTACCAGCAGTACTGTAAACAGTAACCAGAAATTAAAAATCCTAATCACTGTATGTACTGCAGAAGCATGTGGATGACTGGGCTAGATTACAGAATTAATTTTAAAAACATAACGACCATTTCTTTAAGATGATCTGTCAAAGTAGTGATCAAATCCAGTAGCTAACAATTTGGCTGTGTAGACATGTAAAGAAAAATTTGCTTTTATAGCTCAGCTTAGTTATCAAAATTGCTAGTGGACCTAAATAATGCTGGTCACAGACAATCATTATCAGAAAAACAAACCCCAAACCACTATCAGCAATATCTAAATGGACTATTGATGCATGCTCCTACATTAAATATGTCCTCTCTTACACATCTCTTTTTAAAAAAATACTTAGCAAACAAATAGTGGTCTGCTTGGCAAAGTGCTAGAAAGGTGCTTTGCTTTTCAGGTTTGTAGTCTAGACACATCACATAAACACTCAGAGCATTTGGAAACTTAGTAAATTTCTTACAATAGTGTTTAAGCTCAGAGATGTATCTGTTGCTAAGAGCAAAGAATTTCTATCAATCTAGCAAGATGGTATACTTTAAACCTGGACTAAACAAGTTTTAAATAGTCAGCTCTATGGTGGATAGAAATGCCTTATGATTTCACAGGAGGGATAAAGTAATTTAAAAAACCCCATGGAACATGTTTTATTCATTCTTGGTTTTAATCAGTTCTGAAATATATTCACATACAGAAGGTCTGAATTACTGACATGAAGGGAAAAACATACAATAAAAAGGTTGAAGGTTTTATTTACCTTTTTATATGTTTTCTCTTCATTTGGCTTTCCAGCAGTAACGTCTCCATTTTCAGTAACAGACGACATCTAATAACAGAAGCTTAAGTTACAAAGAAGGTATTTGCTTTACAAAATAAATTGTTCAGAAAAATAATACATTTTATTATCCATTTTTGCTAAATTCAAACTTTTCAGAGATCAGTGATGTATCTAGGATATTCCTTCTACATATTTTCCACACAAACTAAAAGGACAGCAGTGGCCCAGGAATATGTGCAGCATATGACTGATTCTACATGACTCTGCTTCTTTTCACTGCATACACCAGTATGCAGTGAACTCATGGTCCTCAGCCTATTGCATGACATGTTCTTCCTGAAAGGGCAAAACTATGAAGCTTGTGAGCTGAATATTCAGTGGCATGTCTCAGTAGTCCAAGGTCCTTGGCTGCATCAATATGCTGAATCTCCTTAAAGTAGTAAGAGAAACATAGAATAACATGGAATTGCAGAATATTCTGAGTTGAAGGGACCCACAATGATCACCGAGTCCAATCCTTAAGTGAATGGCCCATACAGGGATCGAAGCCACAGCCTTGGCATTATTAGCATCATGCTCTATTTGACATTGTATCTTATCACAGCTGTAAAGCGATTCTAGACCAAGGATAAACCACTAAGATAGAGATCACCTTGGTAAGATACCCTGAGTGCATCTGCCAAAGTAAACAAAACAAAAAGGCACAATGACATGTTTTAAAATAATTCTAGATTTTACCAATACTTTCACAAGGGAATTATACTTACCCTTATGAACAACAGAACAGGTCATCTGGAGCTGAGAGTAAAGATCAAGCCATTCATTGGTGGTTGTAATGTTTTTCACAACCTATTGTAGGAAATATTTGTCATAACTATGTCTTAACAGATTTCCACCTCACAGAATAGCTGTAGATTTCCTTTTACTGCTATTCTTCAGCCCAAGCAAGCATTCAGCTACAAGTGAGGCTTTTAAAGAATCATGTCAAATAAGTTGGTTACTATACTTGGAACTTACTATACTTAAAACATATCATAACTTCGTTAGTGTAGTTAGAAACTAGCAGTATTAAACAGGAGGGAATCAGTGCAGAATAATTCCTTTTTGCCCTAGATATTTTACCCCTGTGGCACAAGCAACTCTGCAATAAAACATTTATGTAGAGCAGTACACATACATGGAGTGTTGTGTAACTACACGTGTTATTAATCTTACAGCCTTATCATCTCCAATCACTTATAAAAAATAGCTGTGATGGTTTGGAAGACAGCACATTGAAAGTCACAGATTACAAATTTGAAAAAAAAATCTAGTGACATCTTAAATGAGAAGACAATCTAACTTTGTCTTTAAGCAGTTCAAATAGCATCTTGTACATAAATAAAAATTGGTTTAAGAAAGTATTCTCAGGCCTCATTCACTGATTTTAAATTTCCATTAATCTAAAGAGTACACTACCAAGGAACTTTAATTAAAGGAGTCAAAATCAGTATTTTCCTTTCCTTTTCTTTAGAGAAGCACTTGAGCCAAAAAAAAAAAAAAAAAAAAAAAAGGTAGGGGCACACAACAAATAGACTTGGAGTCTGAGAAGAAAAAACTTGGAGTTTCTGAGAAGAAAACAATGTCTTCTTAGAAAAACATACTTCTTACATTGCATACCAATATTTTCTTCCTGCAACTAACTGCATTCTTCATTGTAGCCTCCATGTAAGTAATGTGTGTTAATTAATAATTCCTTCATTTGGATGTGTATTAGCAGTATGCTATACACTGAACTCCTACTTAAAGGCAATGACTTCATTTTTATAGCTTTTTAAATTGTATGTAGTTACCTTACTCACCTGTATTCACACATTTAATATTAGTATTCACCCATGTGTACAACTCTGTCAGTACACAAAGGCATCAAGAACTTGCTCAAATAGCTTTTGTCATTTTAATTGCTAGTAGACGGCTTTTAAAATAACTGATCACTGGGTTAAAACACCAACCCCCAGCCAAGCTGTTGTTCTCCACATACCTCCCAAGACTATTGATACTATTAAATATGATGTTCCACTACACACAAAAGTTCCTAAATTATGAGCACACAGAGTCAGCAAAAGCCAAACATAAATGCACCATGGGAGCTTTCATTCAGTAAGTTAGCTGAAGAAAGCACTCATGCTAGACAGGGGAGAAAAGCCTGGTTTTTTTCCCAGCATAGACAGACAAATTATTCAAGAACACTTCACTTATGTGAAAATATACCCCTGCAATGCTGACCACAATAGAAAACAGACAAGAGACCAAGTTCAGTAACTACCAAGTGTAAAAACTCATACACCATAAAGAAGGTAAATTTTTCCTGTATGTGTCAGTTCATTTCCTAAAGGCATTTAGAATAGAATTCTTTTTGTTCTAATCTTTTGAGAAACAGAACACACTGCTCTATCTTAACTGTGGTTGTGTTAAACATCTTTTAAAATCTGTGCTGGGACAACCATCTCTTGTTCCATGCTAACAGTTTTTTGCAAAGCAAGTATTACTTTGTGTATTTTCCTCCTGCCCTAGAGCTACTGAGGCAGTACATGGTGCCTTCTTACATGCTTCATAATGCACAGAGCAACAGCTACTGTCTCAGTTCCGATGAGGTTTAACAGTTCAAAGACAGGTCACAACTTATAGTCTTGGACTCACTTCCAGGCTAAGCTACAACTATTTATTTTTTTGTTACCATAGCAGGAGACTACTGTAACTAAAGCTCTCAATCTCTGTATGTACCTGACAAAGGGAAAGCTCACAATAAAGTAAGACATGGGGTAGGTGTAGAGGAAGAAAACACTTTGTTTCAGAAATATTGTAGCATGGTGACTTCCACTGGGATTAAGTTAATTTTCTTCACAGTAGCTAGAGTGGGGTTAGGTTTTAGATTTGTGCTGGAAACAGTGTTGATACTTCAGGGATGTCTTCTACTCTTGCATAGTGCCTACACAGCGTCAAGGCCTTTTCTGCAGACTTGCTGCACCCTTCCAGTGCATGGGCTGGGAATGCACAAGGAGCTGGGAAAGGAAACCAGCCAGGACAGATGAACCCAGCTGACCAAAGAGATATTCCAGACCACATGGCATCATGCTCAGCATATACAGCTGGAAGAAGAAGGAAGGGAGGATGATCAAAGTGACTGTGTTTTCCTTCCCAAGTCACCGGTAGGTGTTATGGGGCCCTGCTTTCCAGGGATGGCTGAACACCTTCCTGTCCATGGGAAATGGTGGATGAATTCCTTGTTTTGTTTTGCTTGTATGCACAGCCTTTGATTTACCTATTTACCTATTTGGAGATAAACAGTCTTTATCTCTGCCCCTGAATTTTCTCACTTTTACCCTATTGATTCTCTCCCTGATTCCATCAGGGGGTAGTGAGTGATCCAGTGTGTGGGGCTCAGTGGCTGGCTGGGCTTAAACCATGAGTAAAAGATGGCTATAATGATCTCATCTTTAGCTTCTTAGATGCTATTCTACCTGATAACAAAGAAAGAGAAACATTAAAGTACAGTAGGAATTGAAAGAGTTTTTTTTTCCTAAATACTCTTGAAGGGTCAACATTTTGGTCACAAATCTTATGTGCAATAAAAACTACTGTCTTCTTGAAACATAAGATTACAGCGTTCAGTTCCAGCCTTCTGCTCCAAACACCTCCTAGTCCTAAATGCAGACTTTAAAAAAATAACATCTATTCAATGTATGCTTTAAAAAAAAAAAAAAAATTAAAAAAAAAAAAATCATGTTTCACAGTTTAGTTTCTCACACCAGAATCACAGAACCACATGCTTCTTAACTAACACAAACTGCAATTTCCATCACTCTGGGGGAAAAGTGCCATAGGCATTTTCCTCTAGAGCTACAGGGACACCTTTTTTCTTTCTCTGATCAGCCAGAAGCCCACAATGTCAACACCACCCTGCCCACCACATAGCTGTCATTTTGGAACAGAGATAACAGACAGCAAACGTGAGTTTCCTACCCAGCTTTGATTTCTTGTTCTTGAATTTTTAATTCCATGTTACTTATATAGTCAAAATGTATCTTTTACTAACAGCATAAGGTATTCATTTTTGCAGATTATAAATAACCAGCTGTTTTTTACACAACCCCAGTTGCTGAGGCCCAGCTCACATGAACAGGTATTTGTACCTTACACCCAAATGGCCTCTCAGCGCAATTTCAAGTTAACTTTACAACTTCCAACAACTTCAGTGAAAGCCAACATCCATGAAAAATGCTATTGCTAGATTCCTACAGACCCATGTATTAGTTCATTCAACCAAAAATCAGGTCTACTTTTTTTCCATTACCATGAAAACTTTTTGGGTTTTTTTGGAGAATGCACTTCTCCAAAATTTATACCACTTTCTTAAACAAAGAATTTTTTAAAAGCATTAATAAAACATGCTGTTGAGGAATCACACTCCAAATAAGAGCAATGTAACTTTTCATTACATGTAATTACATGTTCTTGTTCTGAATGATAGTTAAAATTTAAATATTCTTCATAGCTTTTTTACAGACATACCCCTGGGTGTACTGCTGTCAGGCTTCTGCAGTGAGTTAGAAACCTCACACAAAAGAAAACATATTTATAACTTCTCACAGGTGTAATCTTTAAATATGAGTAGTAAAAAAAAAAAAAAAAGATTAAACAAGATTAAATGAAGCTTTAAATTTTCCATTAGGCAGAGGGAGAATACTAGAAATTAGAGAATTCAATAAACAATTGAATAATTGAATAAACAATTAAACATACATATGTTTAGTATTAATAATATACAAATAAAATAGATGGTACAGTGCAGATTTTTCAGTCTGAAACACATAAATGCATTTTCAGAAACACTTTGGGTTGGGTTTTTTTTTGGCAAGTGAATGCATTGGGATGGAATACACAATTTTTGACTCAATCCATCAACTTCATTCTCATAGTTTCTGTGCATTTCAGATTACCTATTTATTTAACTGTTCTTAATACTTTAATAGTTCTCTTTTTCCAGGAGGACACTAAATTCTCAGATTGTGGCAGCTGACTTCTCAGAAAAGCACAAAGACTCTTACATTAAATTCATACCAATGATACTAACTCGGAACCAGACAAAAAAAAAGATTATCAGAATAGTAATTCTATCTGTCCTAAGTAACAGTGGGAGTTTACACACCAAGACTGCATTCTTTCTTGATCACAGCAACTTGTCAGTACAACATGTAAGGATGTTGACAAGAATTTCTAGTCCTACAAACAGAATTTATAGTGAATTCCATTAAAAACAATCATCAGGTCAAATTAGTTTGTAGCTCCTGTCTCCCCTGTTACTAGTTTGAAGCAGCAGCTTTTAAGACAACTATGAAAAGCATACTCATTCCATTACTGCAAAAGTCTTACTGGTGAAATTTGTTCAAACATATTTTCCTTATGGAAGCTGTAAGATAGCTTTTAAAGTCAGTTCTTCAGCTCACTAAAAGGACTTGCAGATCTCTAAGACAGCATTCTTCCACCAAACCACATTGGGGACAGTCATACACTGCAGCTCTAGTGTGAAGCTGGAGACCTTTGTTACACAAAATTTTGCTAGAGGAGGCAAGTCTTCTAAAGCAAAAATGCCCTACAGTGGAAGAAATCCATGAATACATATTCATTAATGAAAAGCTACTCTTTTCCTACTTGTTCTCTTGTGCTTCCCCTACCCATAGCTCAAACACCCAAAAACCTGTGGTATTCTTGGAGCTACCTTAAGGCAGCTCCAGGATCAAATGGCACTGTTAAAGCTAACTCCCCTACTTCTTTGAAATTAGAAAGATTTGGGTTCACACCTTCTTAGGCACTGAACAAAATTTTCCTACAGATGATGCATTTACAAAGTCTCCCTCCTGTCTGGATTCTCTGCCAACTAATACAATATGCACAACCGCACTGGATTTCCAAATTAGATCTCATCTTACCTTGTTTATTATTCCATGAAACTTGCTGGTACTCTGGACCATTGTCAAATTTAGTTGATAAACTTAGGTCAGTCAGAACTGTCAATCATTTTTTCCCCAGCCTCTCCAGCAGAATTTGAACAGTAGGATTATTTATCAGATTATTTGTAAATTAAGGGGTTTGGGACACAAAAAAATCCTCTGACACACAGAAAAATTGTTTCCATACAAAATCCATGCAAAGGTATCAGCATACTGTCAGCACTATTTTCAGAAGGCTGAAGAGGCAAATGACTTAGCTTTGGGTAAATAGTAGGACTTCTATTGGTTTTATTACATTTTAGCTCCTTAAAGAAGCTTTTCTCCATGCTTTAAAACAATGCCTACTATAATTTTCATGGTTTAATTGCCTTCCTTCTGAGTTTATCAGACAATGAAGAGTGGTGTTTAGAAACCTGCAAGCACTACTAGGCAGAGTGCCAATACACAGATCTAAAGAAGTGAAAGGAAGCATAATTAAATGCAGAGTGGTAAAAGGAACAACACATCAAAGATCCGACAGCTTTCTCAACAGACACAAGTGAACTCCCTCTCCAAAAACCTTATGTCTTTTAATGTCAGAAAACACTTTTTATACTTGAGTGCTCAGGCAGTTACCCAGCCTCCAAATAAAAACTGAGGTAATGTATGTAGCCACTCAGTTACAAGAAAATATATATACACACACACACAATTCAGCTCTCTATTTTTTTAAAAATAATATCCCAAACCCTAGTTTGTGTAATAGATTCAATTTGTACCAGGACATGTAGACATCTAAGATCAAATTTGTATGCTCCCACACCTGAAACATCTGAGCAGTGAAAGATAACATACATATTTTTAAGTTGATGTATCCTGATAATGAAGTAAATGTTTACATGTTGCAATGGACACAACAACAATCATTTAAAAATCATTAAAAGCTCAAATATAAAAAAATCTGGATTTTCATTCTGAGAGCATTTAATCCACCCAATCCCTGTAATGTCTGTCAGCCTAATAAACCTCTACTGTCAACTGCTGTGACTTCCACTCTTCGCAGAAGTACTGAAAGATCTCTTATGTCTATTACTGCAAAAATAGAGCAAACTTTTTACTGCGTCATAAACACCATTCATTTATGCCACTAAAAAAGTAATTTTAAAAAAATCTATCTTTTCTGTCTATCTGGCAGGAAAAAAAAAGAAATGTCATATGAATTTAAAGAAGAAGGAGGGAAAAAGTAAAGAAAAACCCAAAACAGTTATGTGTGAAACACTGTCACGATCTCCCAACCCACAACTAATTATGGAGGTTTTAAGGGTGACTGAAAGTAAAATGTTCAGTGTAAAATCTGTGATAGCACTTGTGAAAACTGGAAAATGCTCTGTATGGTCTTGCTAATTAATGCTGTAATGAACAATTTCAGAGTGAAGACCTAAAAAAAGCAGATCAGAAACAATAGAGCCTATGATGCCTTAAAAAAAAAAAAAAAAAAAAAAAGCCCTGATTAGTCTACCTATCTGATTTGTTCTTTATTTTGCCTCAAAAATAATAAGATGAAAATCAGAAGTAGTACACAAATGATTAAATTCACAAATAAAGTAAAAGGGAAAAAAAATCTCATCTTTCTCTTGGTCTTTGTAATACTATCAGGCCAGCAAAAATGCTACAGTGAAAGCAGCAAGCAAAAAAACAACACAAAACTGCCATGTAGACTGTGCATCTACTCTAAGTCATGTCAGCTGTTCACACCACCTTTATTTACCTAGCTTTAATAACACACATTAGTTTCAGTGCCCTGACATATCTTTTAGTCTCTCAGCAACTAATCTGAGCACAATGCTAAGATTCTGATACTGTTTGATTTCTACAGTTGCCCTCCCCTCCTTCTTCCCCCCAGTTTCAGGAACACAGCACAGTACTTGGATGTCTTTGAAAAATGTCATAATAGGACTAGCATTTTTTTCTTAGTTTGCTGGCTGGATTTGAAAAGTTTATCATACTATTCATACTACAAAAAACATATGTTCATATAGTAATGCTTTGATTTACTGCAAGAAATGTCAGATCATCTATCTTCCTCCTTTAGCTTTCAGATAGGAAAAAAAATGAAAATGTGGAACTTCAGAAAATACCACTTCCATCAAAGCCTACAAATACTCAGAAAGCATTTGATTACCCAGAACCTACAAGACTCCCTTTCTCTTCCATTTAAAGTGGTAGCCCTTGTGCACTAACTTGTTCTTCAAGGTGAAATGCACTACCATTGTAATAGGAACAACATCACAAACTATAGCTACAAACCATATCCTTCATTTCAAAAATAATCTGCTGTGATTCCTTCAGATGGAAACTTTTTTACAACAATGCAAATAAAACTGAAAATTCATTGAAGGAACCAAAGTGTAGAAGTCCTTGGAAATACAGCATACTGTCCTCATTCAACAAAGCACATAGATTTTAATTTGTAACTTCTGTATTTTGTGAATGCTGCATGTGACAGATAACCTGCACGGAAGAGGGGGGCTGGGCTTTGTTCCTCCTCCATGAATTTCCAAATTCAAAGCTTCATTCTGAGGGCCTTAAACCTATCTCACTCCTCTATTCCCTATTAGCCTACTTAACATTTTTAACATGTCAAATACTGTGTCTTCTGCTTTCTCCAGAAGCACCTGAGGATCTCTTACGTCTTGCCAAACACCATCTGTAGAAGCAGAGCAAACTTTCTACTGTGTACTAGATGGTGTTGATGTCTTAATAACCATGGGACTTTTCCAAATCAGTGAGCTCAGATCAGCAATCAGAAAGAACAAACATTTGATCTCTCACACAACTGACGTCAAATTGTGTATCTTGCAGAAACTGTTAACAGGCACTCCTTTCACAAAGTGAAATGGCCCCATTTACTTCTCATTATTTAGTAACAGTCTGAAAGCACACAAAGCAGAAAGGCATATTTGTACATAGCCAAAGAAGACTTCCCAATTGCTACTTATGTTTTCACTATTCTGATTTCACGTGCACTTTTACAATAATAGCACAATAACAGCCCATTTTAGAAGATTAGCAAGCTTTCTATAAAGCCATCTGGAATTACAAATTAATGAAAGTGTCAAGATAGGGTTTTCTTTGAAACAACTGAAAGAAGGAAACATCTGCATGCTATATATGACAGTAAGCAATGTAAGTTAGGTAGTATCACAGCGAAGGGCACAGGTAGAAGACTTGACAGAGCCCAGAATCAGAGCTCTGTTCCTTTACTTTGGCAACTTTGATATGGCAATGTCCTACTGTTACTAACACATATCAGACACTGCACTTTGAGATAAAACCACCACGTAATGCATGCTGTCCAATAAAATACTGCAACGCACTGTGACAAACGGTTGATAAGGAAAAAGGCACAAGGAGAGGGAAAATTCTTCTACATTTATCTTTACTGGTACATGCGAAATAGAGTGATGGGGATCATGCAACACTGTGATCATGATTTCTTGAAAGGAAAGCACAGCAAGCTGCTTCACTCATAGAAGCAGCAGGCAAGATTCATGGGGAATGAAATCTCATGTATGGCAAAAAGGAGATCAATGAAGGTGTGCATTTCTAAAGGAATGATACAGAGATTCAAATAATCCTACCTTGCTGGGTGGGGAATAGATATAAAAGAGTAATTTGGTCAGCCCAGAAGCTTTAGTAATCTGAAACTCCAGAAATAGTCATTTGAGAAAAGAAAAACAGGTCAAATGTACTTGGAGAAGATTAAGTATAAACAGAACAGACAGAACAAGCAAGATAAAAAGCAGAAAAAGACAGGACAAGTTACTTTGATAAGAAATACATTCATAATAAGAACTTCACAATAGCTGTATTGCTCTAGTTTGAAACCTTTATCTTTTTACTCATCCATATTTTCCACCTCAAAAGGAGGTCAACCACACTTAAAACTGCTATGCAAACATAACTTTACAACAGAGGCACGAATAAAAAATGGTAATAAGAATTCTTTGCTTTAAAGAACATTGAGAGTTTTGGGTGGACAACACAAAAAAGCTGTGGTTAAAATAATTTGCGTGCACTAAAACAGATGGCATAATTTGTGCATCAGTTCTACACAGGTAACTCATAAATTATACACTACTAGGAATTGTTTAGGCCATTCTCATATTGGCATGTAATTATTCACAACAAAGTTTGCAGAAAGATATGTCATGGAAACACTGAACTCAATGCATGACTGGATTATTATGATCTTCAACTTCTCTGTGCTTTCTTCCCCAGGTCTTCTGAGTATAACTTTTGTACATATAGCTGTTAATGAATCCTAGCTAAGTTAAACTCTTCAGCAGTAATATTATCTAAGAAATTCAAGTACTTTGAAAACCCCTTTTTGTCTTGTTGCGGTGCGTTTTGAGGTGGGGCACCCCGGGGATGGTCCCCGGAGGGCCCCCTAGGATGTGAGTTGGCTGGCAGCAGCAGGCAAGCAAGGAGACTCCACACGGCTTCTGAGGGTGCTGAGCAGATGAAGGTTTATTTGGGGTCCCACCCCTGGGAACAGCATAGTTACTGAGGAAAAGGGGGGAAGGGGGAGGGAGGGGGAGCCTAGGGGAGGGAAGGGGCAAGAGGGGGGAAGAGGCTGAGAGCGAGGAAGGGCTAAGAGCCAGACTGATCCCCTAGCACAGCTTAAGAGGGGAATTGAAGTGGGCGCGGAATCAGACTTGGGCCAATGGGATTGCAAATACAGGAGGGTTCAGGGCAGGACCACAGGCTTAGAATGTACCATACATTTCGGAGGGGTGAGACAGAGCATACCATTTAAATAAAATGGAATACAACACTGTCTCAAACTGAGGGCCATTTCATACAGCTGCAAACAGACAGTTGAAGAGTAGAAGAGATTACCCTGGATGATGTGACAGGTAATATTTGAGATCCTTTTGATAAATTAGACAACTTTTTAAAAAGTAGTTGATAATGTCTTGAAGGAAGGAAAAGATCTGGTTACTGCCATGACTCCTGGTTTCCACTGAATCACTATGTATCACTCAGACTGGATCTATGCAACAATTTCAGCTGGTCCAGGCTGATGCTGCTGTGGTCCTGCCTTCCAAGCATGCGTTGGATAGCATCATTGCATCATTATTATGCACCAGTGCTACTCCTGCCCCAGGAGAACTCACCTAGACAATTAAACTAACAAAAAAAGTAACTTACCAAAGAATAGCAACCGTAATGGAACTCCTTACAGCAGCTTTTTTATGGTCACCCCTAAAATCAAAAAGAAACTTGGGAGGGAATGAGGAAGGAAATGAATACTGTTAGACCCTTGATCCACAATGGAGGAGAGACCAATTGCCTTAGCTGTTTCAATCACCCACATAATTTTGCATAACCTCAGAGTCACCAGTCCACTAATGATAATACCAGGAAACAAGACTGAGAAACAGATGGAAAGAAGCATTAGCAGCAGAGCTCAATTGGCCAGGCAACAGCACCCGAACTGAGTTCAACATTAGTTTGAGAGGAAATGGAAATGTATGGCTAAGGTGAGGTTCCCAAATGTATATTCATACAGCAACTTGTTTTTCAGGTGTGAAAAACAAGTTGCTGTATGAATATACATATACAACCCCTAGCTTGTGTGAAAAATAAGGTCACTCAAGAAAGGGTATAGGCGAATGATGTAAGAACCAAATTTAAAAGTTGTGTATAAATTCAAGATGAGAAATACTCTAAGTTACCCTATTGAATAAGAAAATCTATTGCAACCAATTAATCTCTCACATACTCTTTTCCTTAAGGAAAGCTAAAACTGCAATTAGTAGACGCTTCCCTTGGACCCCTACAACTTAACTTTGGTTAGCATTTAATAGAAAGCTTACTTTACTCTTGAAAAGGACTTGAAAAAAACGTACTGTACCAGCCTCAGAAGAGAACAAATCCGACATCACCAGAGATCCTTTGATTAAATTAAGAGCTCTCAGTTTCCTATAGAACGGAAGTTCCTCAGATATATTTCCAAAATCACTCAAAAAGCTATGTAAAAGGAAAATATTATCCCATTTTATAAAATGCCCTATAACGCACGAAAGTTGGAGGCTTCTTGGTTTAAAGAAGCTCTCTAACATATTTCTTTTTAAACCACAGAGAAATCTTCAAGGGAGAAAAGAACAATTTCAGAAAATACCTAGGACAAAAAAAACCCTCAAAAAACATGATTAACACAATAACATGAATTTCTGAAACCAATTCAGTAAAGAACTGCTCAGCATGTAAGGAAATAGTGAAATTTGTCAGAGCTCCTGTCATCAAACCAGGACAGATATTTTGCAGCCACTACAGGAGAACTACAATGTGGGAACCAAAAGAACTGTCACAATTTTTATAAAATTATTCCATTCTCTGACTGGAATGTGGCTGCTTAAATGTAAAGGTTACTACTGCCCTTATACGGGATCATATATTTCTGCTCATGCCAAGATGATTTTTTGCCTTTTCTTTTGTATAACTTTCATATAACTTTCATGTATCCTCAGTACTCTTAGCATGCATATTTGTAATTCCTTAAGTCTGACAACTTAGCATAGTCCTAGTATTCTGTTAGGCCAGGAGACCAAACATCCTAAAGGACTCATAGTAGGAGGCCAGAAAACCCTACACTATGTTGGGAAACCAATGTCCTCTCTAGAATATGTCTGTAAACCAGAGATTTGGCCCATCCAGGGGTGAATTCCATGCATGGGGGAATATCAAGCCATTCATCCAGGCCTCCCCTTGGGGGTGTGCTTGTTAGATATGCTGATTTGTAAAGTCTATAAATTGTACACGTGATCTGCTGTGTGTGTGCATTGCAGCGCATCCCACCCCGGTGAAGTGGTGCACCAATAAGGATCCTTATTAAAATACTAATGTAAAAACCCCTTATCCTTTAACCGTGTCTGTCTCTTAAATTTTTAAGACCAGGAAAAGGCATCATTGTTCTCCAAGCCTTGTCTTGGATGAACAGATCAGAATAGGCGAGTGACTACTTTTTTTTCCCAACAGCATGATTTGGCACTCAGCTGAATTACAAGCATATCTGCACTGTAACATACAAATCCAAACCACATCAACATACATATCTTCCCTACTGACATCAAGTAACATGTGGTATATCATGGTAAGAAACATGTACAGCTGTTTTAAGGCATGGACACAGTCACAGAGTTTTTAAATGGCAAAACAAATGTTTTCAAATAAACCTTTTAAAGTAGTTATTTCCAGCCAAATGACATAAACAAATTGTCTCCAACAGTCTTTCACGTGCCAAACCAAATTGAAAAACCTGTCCCTGAACAGTTTTGGCAGCAAGAAAGTAAGATGAAGTCATTACTAGATGTTTCTGACAGTTCTGAAACACTCTATTATTCTTCAGATGTTGTTTATACTCCACATATAGTTGCACCACTTTAAACATTTTTGTATTAAAAAAATGCAAGTTAACAAACTATATAGAAGCACCATCACAGTCTCTCTCCCCCTGAACTTCTTTGCAAATGACTAGCTGGATTTCTTTAAATAACCTAGCTGGAAATATTATAGGAAAATTCAAAATCTTAAGCTATCACTGTAAGTAAAGAACACATCTGCACATAAATTGGCCCTTTCAATTTAAAAGCGTCCATGTACATGTGAATTTAAAACAAAAAGAAGACAGTTTATTTACCACCAGCCACAAGGATAAGCAGTGGGTGATAGCTTTGTAGAAGAGCCATACACAATCTGACACCAGAAGCTGTGAACTCTTCCAAGATAATGAGTGTGTGTTTTCCCACAAATTAAAAGGTCTCTGAATTCTTGAGAGGCTTAAATAAGAATCTCCCTCCTTCACACAAAAGCCCTTTGAAACAATATCTCCACCTCTCATTGCATCATTATAACTGGGTTGGAAGCATCATTGTAAGTAGGTTAGAAAAGGCATCCAGTATTATCTGTAAGTCAGTTAACAGCCCACACCATCATCTTCAAAAGGTAAAAATAGAGCTTTCAGCATTTAGAAAGAAAAAACCCACACAACTAATCACAGTTTTGCTCAATGTATACTGTTTTATGAATTGTTAACTAGAAAAATAACAAGATTCTGACAAGATGAAACATGGCTATGAATATTGTAAAGATTCCATAGACTAAAGTGGAAAAGACCCAACAGTTAGTCAACACACTATCCCAGGAACAGAGTTCTTACAATTTAAGGTGTACAATGCAATAGCCTATTTTATTATACTCCTTAACCAGCATAAATCTGCTGGAACATCTGATAAATAAATTAAATACCTTTTTCAGCCTGCAATTTTACTGGCTACTGGATTGGGGGGTTTTAGTCTGAGATCACAAAGACCATTATGTTCAATAGCACATATTTTAAATGTATTTACAGAAAACTGCCTTTGAAGAGTTGTTGTTAACAGCGTGTAGTCCCTGAACCTCTGTGTTTTCTATCTTATTCCTGGGAATAGGGAGCCTGATGATTAGTTATGTAAGAGAAAAGTGATATTCATTAAAATTTCATTCTAGCTGGCTATGCTTTTACTTTATAGAAATAAACTGGTCTTCAGTTTTGCTTGCAATATGGCAGTGCTATAAGAGCACTGAGCTGCAGCCCAGCATTAGCAACCAAGGACTGCCAAATAAAGGGCAAGAATACTGTGAAACAAGAGCCAGCCAGACAAGCCTGCCTCCTTACCCTTCATCATCATTCTAGCAGCAAGGATGGCCAGGGAGCAGACAGATGGTCGCCTTCACTGCAGAAACAGGTGCAGCAGGTTGTCACAAAAATGGTGATGGTGACATGAACAATTTTCTTGCAGAGCACGACATTACTCAGGTGCTTGTAAACAGCAGCCATTAGCTTAAGAAAACCTTTAGTTTTAGATCAGCTAAAAACCTTTACTGAGGTTTACCAGCTCTAGCTAGTGTGCTTGTGTGCGAGTTAGTGCGTGCACATGCAAAAGTGAAAGAGAGGAAGGCTAGACACTAAGATACCTCACAAGGCCAGTCTGAAGGTGTAATCACATTAAAAAGCTGCTGTTAACATGCAGTGACTAACGCTGGTCTGGTTTAAAAGCTGAAAAAAACAGACATTATCCACATCTCCCTTCAAAGCAAAAGGTTTTCAGTAAAAAGCACTGGTTTGGAGATACAGGTCTGAGCTTGCAGGTTTTTTTGAGAGGATGAAGGAGTTGCTAGGTGACAGTGAAGTCAGGCTATGACAGAAAGAAGATGCACAGACTTAACACAGCAGTGGATGGCAAATCCAACTCCCCTCACAGCAGTGGTCAAGCAATGTTTTTTTGGTAGATGCTTCTCTCAGGAGCTTCTCCAAATCATAGCAAAGATGATGTGGTTTTCTAATTAATATAACTAATTAGAAAAAATAATTTTATAACTAATCCTGGATATCTTGTTCTACCAAAAAATGTTGGTAGAAATTTACAGTAGGTGCCTGTTTTTCTACACCTGCCTTTGAAAAACCTCTTGCATCAATGGGCCCAGCAGGTCACAAACTTGGGATTGGAGGGATCTCCTTCCATACCACTGAGTTACAGGTAGCACAGGAGCTCTGCATAACAAATACAGCTCCCAAGAACTGACATGTATGAGGCTGGGGGGACAGAAGAGGAATGTCCAGGAGCATTTCATGCCTGCATGGCATGCATCTCTGTGAGAGTGTGTACCTTTCTTTGCTGAGAAATCACCCAAGGCTCCTGGAAGTCTATCTTCTCTGTCTCTTGTTTTGTCCATTTCCTTTGCACTGTTTATGTCTCACAGCACGAAGAAAACTAAATATAGCTAAAAAGCATTACTTCTTTCACTTTGAAGACTTTTATGCATAAAACAGACAGGAAGGGTGCAAGTGAGCACAGGGAGCAAGTTGGAATGGGAAACAAAGTAAAAATAAAGAGCAAAAAAAGCAAGAAGGGAAGGGAGAGACTCAGCAAGGGATTGTGCACAACTGAACTGGGAAAAAAAGAGGAATTGGAAGCAGTAGTGGATGAAGACCAAGGAAACCAAAGTAGAAGGAAAATACATGTTAACAGGAAAGACATGCATAGGAAATTATTTCTGCTTTTGTCTGGTAAAAACAGGCCTTCAGTGCCATTAAATTTGAATGGTCAAAAGGGTACTGAGGGGAAGGGAAAAAATATATTTAAATAAGTCAATAAAGAGCTGATAGTTCTATTGTAAGAAAGAGAGCAAAAAACCCTAATTTTTCCCCTTTCTTCAATTAAAGAAAAAAAAAAAGGCATATTTTAATGCATCTCTGTGAGGAATATATCAAGTACAGCAATATTTGCAGATGGATCAATCTGAGGTATCAAATATATGCATAGCTTTGGCTAAAACAAAAGCAACAATACATATTGAAAAATTCAGTGAGATATTAAACACTGCTTTTACTGCAGTACATCCTGTCGATATTGGGAAACATCCTCCTGAATGGTTATTTCAAATACATAGATTTAGTAGAGATGCAGGTAAAGCATATTTTAAAAGCCAGTCAGGCAACTAAGATTGAATTACTCTTCACATTTGTGATGATCCTCCAAATGATGCTTTTCCAAGCAAAACAGACACATCTGGAAGTCTACATTGATCTATAGCAAAACGTTCCATTTGCATATTCTCTATTTGGATAATTTGATGGTTGCAAAAGGAACATCTAAACTAAGGGACACAGTCAAAGGAGCAAGATGTGAACCTCACCTTGGCAAAAGTTCTGTGTTATACTGTTCTTGCAAACTGGACAAAAGCATAAGTTTCAATTTCTTTCCAACCTCTGTTACAGGGTCCAAAATTAGCCTCATGGGGATGAGAAGCCCAATCACAATAAAGCAGAAAAGGTTTGAATGAGTGCAGTTACCTCTGTAATACTTTTTTTTTTTTGATAACAGAATGCCTTTACCTATTGCTCATGCATCCTTTCTTTTCCTCTATCAATTATACCATGCAGAAGAGATCACAGATTAAACAAAACAGAAAATGCAAATATCGTATGCATAGGTTTTTCTTCCAAGTCACATAAAAGCTTAAGTACAGATCCTGAGATATAAACACAGGCTACCACTACTGTGATTTGCATCTCATGGCCACAATTCCAGCAAACAGCATTCATGTGTGAATTTCAGTATAGCAGTTTATAGGATAATAGAATGGCTTGGACTAGAATAGGTCTTTAAGATCATATTCTTCCAACTCCACTGGCATGGCTCCTCGCAGTAGCCCAGGTTGCTCAGAGCCCCATCCAACCCGACCTCGAACACTGACAGGGATGTGACACTCAAATTCTGTGGGCAACCAGTTCCAGTATCCCATCACCCACATAGTAAAGAATTTCTTCCTAATATCTAATCCATCTTCTCCCAGTTTAAAGCCATTGGCCTTTGCCTTGCTACTACATGGCTTTGTCAAAAGCCCATCACCAGCTTTCTTGTAGGTACCCTTTAGGTACTTGAAGATGCAATAAAGTCTTCCTGGAGCCTTCTCTTCTCCAGGCTGAAAAATTCCACTTGCACTGGATGTATTCATAGCAGTCTGGATAGGGAAATTGTTGTCCTCCTACTTCTGCATTGACAGAAGTTATTTGTATACAAAGTACTTCATAGGAAAGTGTTTCTATGACTGAAACAGCTCTGCACTCTTTTACTCTTGTATTCATCCTACACTAGCAGAACTAACCTGTGTATGCTTTGTTGAAGCAGAGAAGGAGTCCATCTATTGTTTTTTTGCACAAACCTCGAGTCTCACGCCTGTATGACGGTATAAATGCCATGTTTATAAAGGTATAAATGCCGTGTTTATACCTTGCATGCCTTTGCCTTTGGTATAAACCTGAAGCACCACACTCAACATGCACTGACTGAGGCCTCTGTTTCTTATCCCACAAAAGAGGAGACACCATACAGAGGCCTGGATTTTTCTCACACTGCCTCATCCTGGACATGATGACATCATTTCTAGCTACAAATATGCCATTCATGAGGTTTGTTCCTTTGTGACCTCACTGTAATTGGTAGAAAATTATATTTAAACATCTGAACTATCTTTGTGATTTCAAATGATCTACAGTCCTGCTAGACATTTTCTAGCTTAAGCTCCAAATTTCACCATTAACTATACTAATGCTCTCAGGATAACTTGAAAACCATTTGTTTTTCCCATTTTGCAGGGTGTTGTTACATAATTCTTACCAGGAATATACATATTTAATAATAAGGGAAAAAATACAGCATGATTTCCACATCCCCCCCCCCCCCCCCCCCCCCGCCAACACCTTGTGTCAAAAGAAATTTATTAATATTTTTGAACATGAAAACATTCCATAAATACATTCCAAGTAGGCTTTCTGGAGAACACACTGTTTTATCAGTGTTAAACTTGAGATACAAGTCCAAGGGCTGCTTTTGCAGCTCATTAAATCAATGCTATTTTGACAGTACGCTGCAGTATGTGTGCTCCTATATGAGGAAGTTTCACCACTACCTTCTTGCACTCTAACTTTGTCACTGCACACTTCTCCCAATATAACTTCCTAATATCACTTAGCACCACGCACCATTATTTCCACTGGGAACAACTTTCAGTATCACAAGAAATGGCTCAAAAATAAGAGAAGCAAGTTGTTTCTGAAGAAATGTGTTTCCCTTACTTCTTGAATTACTACAGCCTTAGTGAAATTGCTTTGATGCTTGGCTGCTTGCAGAACCTGGTCCTGGCTTTTGTTTTGTTTTGGTTTTTTTAAGTTAAAAAAAAATTGAAGTACTTGTGTCACAAAACACCCACCTCTATTGCAGCAGCTTCAGAAATAATCTCACAGAGTAGGAATAGCAAAACTAATCCTAAGGAAACAATAGCATAACACTTTGTTGATACATGCACATCTTAGTTTTGTTGCATTACTTATTAACAAACACAAAGTAGTACAAATCCAGTGTCTCTTAGTCTGACAAAATCCAGCCCTCATTATTATTTGTAAAAGATAATTTTATGATATATTTACATTTACTTAAATAAAAGCAGTATTTATTCTCACATATAAGATGCCTCTCTTATCCCCATTTTAGAGCATAAATAGTGAAAACCCGAAGTATTTCACATCTCACACAGGAGTCAGGCTACATAAATCTCAGTAAATGTCATCCCAAACAAGTACATTATACAAATCTCTAGAGAATAAGGAAAAAACAAAGAAACACAAGAAGAAAGAGAGGTAGTTGACCACTCCAGAAAAATTGCTCTGGTAGATGAAGTACAGGCAAGTGAGTTATTGGTGCATCTTTATGCAGTGCAGAAAAGCCAGGGGGAAAAAAGTGTGGTTCTGCAACAGACTAGAAAATGAAAGGTTTTTCACCTGTCATCCTCAATCTGATACACTCTCTCCCCTCTAAGACTTTTCACTGCTAAAACTTTTTATTGTCAAATGACATGCATGAGTTATAGTGCACAACCCTACAACAGGCACTTTGTCTCTGAATGGTATTTAAGGAAACTCCCTGAGAAAGAAAGCTAGAGCTATTTTGCATGAAAGTTGTTAAAAACTATTTTGTCTTGAAATAGTAGTTTTTGAAGCTGCATTTAGCATAAACCAAAACAGAGTCCTGGATTTAAGAAATTATGGATTTGAAAAAAGAGAAGGCCCCAGAGGCTGCATCTGCAGTATGCTGTAGTTCCAGACAGGACTATGTGTACCACATTTTATGAGAGGCCAGCAATAACTACAGAGGAGACATTTTTTAAAAACTCACAAAAGCAGCCCAGTTTCATAAAATCCCATATGAAAACGGGGTATTTTAACTGCACTTAACAGGGAAGTTTTAAATGCGCTTATTACAACTGTTTCAGAACCACAGCATGCTTCTTGACAATGACAGACAAGAATATTTTTCCTTATTTTGGCTGTCAGGCTTAACCACCAGCAAAGATCTGGAATACAGCTTTGTCCACCTGTCTTTGGAAATCTGAAAAGGGAGTGCTTATTGGTTTCATGCCTGCATAGCAAATCTCTCTTAGTGCTTCAACAGTGCAACTGGAAAGAGTATTTTCCAATTTCAACACCTGAGTTGCACAAAAAGTGCATTAGGTATTCTAACTTGCTTACAAGAAGCTTTCTTGAGTTACAGCTTCAAGGAGGCACTATGCACCTTACTAAAATCATATAGATCTCCTTGTAGCAGTGGCATAAGTAGCAAGAGACAGAATCATTCATGTAGTTGAAGCACAGACACTTATAAGCCAAGCAACCTGTAAAGTTTATACATTCCATACTACAGAATCACGCAAGCTATGTTAGAGTTCTTACAGGATCTAAATAAAACCGGGGTGAGAGGAAAGTCACCCTAACTCACACATTTTCCAATAAAGTGTTGCTTGAAATTACCTCCTTAATACCCATTCCCCCCCCGACCCCCACCAATGTCATTCAAGACAGAAAAAAAACTATTCTGTAAATACTCACAAACCTGTGGTCAGTCACCACAATTTTACTAGAAACAAACAGGAATTTAAAAATACCACTGCTCAGAGCAGACTTTTGAAAACAGCATATGCTTTTCATCTCTGAAAAAGCACATTTTTTAGCCATGAAGCAGGTATATTGGAATGAAAGGAAACACATAAAACATAAATCTTACTTGAGTTCAGAAAAGCCCTTCATAAGTAAGGTATAGAATGCTTTTATACATGGATAGACAATTTGTATACATGTATATTATGTATTCTGTCTACATTACATGTTACATACTACGCCATTTAGTTATATTACAATGAATGGTTTGGGTTGGAAGAGACCTTGAAGTTCAGCTATTTCTAACTCCCTGTCAAGGTCAGAAACACCTTCTACTAGACTGATGGCACACATACGTATACTGTACCTATATACATGCACAGAGATAAAGCTCATAAAGTACAATTTGTTGCTAACATGCAGTGGTAAACTGAAAAACATTCTCAACTGAACACGATATCAAAACTGTGAAATGGAGAAGGAATTTGTTTCCACATAATTTAGAATAAAAAGGACACATTTTTTCTGGAGAATAGTATCAAAAGCAGTAGGACACTATAAAATAACAGCATATTCTTACATATATGTTCTTACAATATCTGAAATACAAAACGTATCAAAGCAAATCTAATACTGTACTTTTTAAATTATGGCATAATATGAATAATGAATCAGTGAGTAACAGGTAGCCTCTCCAACACATACTTGATGTAGGAAACTTGTGAATTTTCATTAAGAGAAATTTATCTTAACTTAGTCTTATACTGTATTCAAATAAATTGGAATTTTATTGTGGGGCACTGCAACAGTGTTAGATCTCAATGACTTCTGGCTTTCAACCTTCTTTATCGTATCAACTAAATGGATAAACTACTTTCCATTGCATTTTTGTAAGATCTTGATTAGCAAAAATTTCTGTCAATTACTGGTGTTCTTAAGTTGTATTGCTAGACAAAAAGAAAAAAATTCTTGTCAATAGGAGGTACAGAAGCTGCAGAACCATGTTTCATGGGCCACATCTAAATCAATCCAATTTTGGCTGAGCAGGAATGAGAGTTCCTCTTCCCAGTGAAACCCAGATATGTAGGGATACAGTTTGCCATTGTAGACTGATTTTTAAAGATGATAACATGATTTTACATGTTAATTCAGCAGAAAACAGCACAATTGTGATTATTTCATATATACAATTCCCAGGATACCTAAGAGTAACATTTCTTCTAAGTTGGCTTTTGCTACTGTTGTCACTCACTTTTGCTAGCTGCTATTACTGCAACACAGCTACTAATCCCAATTAGGTGGGAGGTTTTGTCCCACAATTCACACTGCCTTAATTTAATAAAAAAGATGTTTGTTCCTGAGTAACTTTTTTGCTCAAAGAGAACTTCTAATTGCTCAATTATAACCTGATGTGAGAAGAATGAAACATACAAAGCCACACTGCTTTTTACAGCGTCACATCACAACCAAAGAGATCGGACTGTCCTTCAATCACAGGTGACTTTCACAATTCTTTTCTAACATAGGCCCAAACCAAGCATAGACTATGGATGTGCATCAGTTCTCTATGGTACCAGGTTACATGTCCCCCAGACACCAAGCTCCTCACCATCAGTCACCTGCATCAACACGGCAATGACGCCTGCCTTCTGTCAGCCATGCCTAGGGCACACCTGCCCACACCACTGTGCACAAGGCTGATTTAGGGCACTGGCAAGACTGCCATCGGGAAAAGTGACAGTGAGGGCCAGAGGGGGTCCTTGCCCTCATAACAGAAATGCAGGCAAGTATGGAAAAGCCATGATCAGTTAGAAGTCCCATTTCAACCTTTGTATCCGGGCACACACCTATACCTAGCAGGGTTCCCCTTGCTGGTCCAAAGAACACCTAGATTCAGTTCTCACCACTTCAGCTCCTACATGTCTCAGAGGGACAGAGTGGGGATGAGAATAAGCTGGTACAGCAAACTAACAAAGGGAACACCAGCAGTAGGATCACACAAAAGGGTCTTCATCAGGTTTCAAATTTCTGTGGACTCAGATTGCCACTTCACACCAAGCTTGGAACTGTGATCCAAGTGGGGATGCCAAATCACAAGCCAAACAATATTAAGATGATAAAAAGCATTCACCTTAAATGAAGATCCTTCATGGTGCATATATGGTAATGCACACGTAATACAGGACCCAGACTCGCAGGATCTCCTCTGGTCAAGATACATTAAAAGTCCCTTTTCCCCAACCCAGCTGTCAAAGCAGGAGTCAGAACTCTTCGGCTCACGTTCTTAAGGTTGTTTATTATTTCTTATCTAAAATATTTTCTGTCTGGCCTGCCAAGGTCTGTTCAGCAGGTCAGTCCGAGGCACTGTGCACTCCCATGGGGCTGGCATTCTCCTTTATACTATAAACTATGTATTCGATATTTACAGTTATGTTCCAATACCTATCTCCTATGTTAGACAGTAACTTTCTACTCTACACCAATCCCAGAGTGCCACCATCACCAAGAAGATGGAGGCTAGGAAGAAGAAGGAAGAAGAACAGGACAACACCCACATTCCTCCATCTTGCCTCCTAGACCCCTATAGTAAAAATCTTCAAAATTTCTCTTTTCACCCTGTAACAACTACTATTATGCTAACTAAACTTTTGTGACCTTTAATCCTTCATACAAGATGGTAATTTGCTCCATGGGTTGAACTCAAAGCCACAGGGGTCTTTGGCTTCATGCTAGGGTCTCTGACGCCCCTGCCAGGGCTTCACCCTGGCTGGGGCTCAGATCATCCAGGACTGTCAGAGTCCTGGGCTCTGACACCAGACAATTTTATAAGTCTGAAAAAATTAGCATACTTAACAGAAATTGTCCAACTAGAGGAATAGTTAATTAAGTCATCCCCACACTTTTGGTTCTGCCCCTACTTAAGCCCCCTCCACCTCCCCAGCTCCTAACCACACATTTATTATGTCTATGATACATGGAGAAAATAATAATAATGTCCTTGGTTCACTACAGAGGCAAGACTAAAGATACCAGGTGTTGATGATTCCTCTCCATGTGTGGAGACACGAGGCTTGACTCTATTTCAGAAGGTTGATTTATTATGTTAAATATTATATTAAAATGCTACATTAAAGCTATACTAAAAAACCAGAGAGATCAGAAGGCTACAACAAGAACAGAACAGAATAGAACAACAAAAATCCTGTGACTGCTCACAGCCTTGGCACAGGTGGCTGTGATTGGTCATCAATGGAAAACAATCCACATGGACCAATCACAGATGCACCTGTTGCATTCCACAGCAGCAGATAGGAATTGTTTACCTTTCTCTCCTGAGGCTCTTCAGCTTCTCAGGAGAGGAAAAATCCCAGCAAGGATTTTCCATAATATCATGGCTACAACCAGGAACATTAGTTTATAGTTTTAAAATCTAAGTGAAGGGGTAGGACACTACTACAGTTAGTTAAGGACCTATAAAACTATGTAATAGTAGTCTACAGAACTATGGATATACAGAAACTGTATAAAAACCAAAAGTCTTTTTGGCACCAGTGGTAAGATGCAAAGGGCAAATTTGAATTACAGATAGTCTGTGCAGTGTATATGCACAAAGTATAAGGAGTCAAGATGAGTCATGAAGGAAACTGCACTTAGTGATCATGCATATGTTCATGGCTGCTTACTAGTTAATAATTGACCTTCACATATGGTCACACAGCTGTTAAAAAATTATCCTTTTTACATCACAGGTAAATAAATTCAAGCACCAAAAAATATGAGGTAGGATATTTCTGTGATGCACAACTGCTTGGGGGCTACATCAAAGTTACAGTTTGATCACAATGCACCTAAACTACAGCAATCCTTCTTGCGCAAGTTCAAAGAGTTCCTCAGAACACAATTACTATAAGAATCCTTACACAACATTTCCTCTGGAGAAACTATGGTAAAGAGGGTACTGCTCTCAGATGATCAGTTTGATATGTCAATCCTCCATTATGTAGAGCTTCTGTCACTTCTGTGACATAAAGTACAAAAAACAGAAGCTGGGTAGGTTCAAACCGGAAGTAGGAAAAGACTTACAAACTCAGAAGTCAGTAAGAGACACAAGACATGTTCTGTTTGGGCTTTAGTACAACAGACTTCAGATCTCAAAGAAATACAGCTAAATCTAGATGCTGGAGCTCCCCAGAGATCAAGCATATAGTGGCTCTTATTTCCATTTTAAACAACATTTTTAATTATTTATATCGTAAGAAAATACTGCTAATGTACATTGCTGAAACACAGAGATAGCAATCTCCTTTTTTGGTGCTGCACTGTACATTTGTCTTACAACACTATCAGTCTCCCATAGCAAGCAGTGTATCTGTTAAAATTAGGAGTCAGACAAGTGCATGTCAAAGACTCCCCTTTAGAAATAAGCCTGTAAAGAAAAGTCAGAATAGTAATCAGCAAAGCAATAATTTAGTGACTTACTGGGTTGCTATTGAAAAGAGGAAGTGAATTTATCAGTTCAGCTGCTAGCAGAACTCAATGATCTCACCAGTAACTCTGAAGAGTAGATTCAAATACATTTTCTCTTTTATCCTGAAGCTTTGTGTGCTCACTTTTGTTAATAACAGCACAACAGGAAGGCCTGTGCTCTTATAACTATAACAATAATAACAACCTGGTCTGTTGAGGTAAGAAGGAAAAAATGAAGGAAACACTGCCCTCATTACAGACTGTATGGGCTGTAGATGACTCAAAGTACTCATCTGCTGCTCAAAGCTTCTAGTTTTGCTACTCTGCTATAGAGAGGCAGCCAAATAACAAAGACAGTCCTAGATGGGGTCTGTCTGTTAGCAACATAAGTGTATGAAAAACACAGCTAAAGTCACACCTAGATAGACACCAACACCCAGTATGTTCTCTAGCAGAACAGAAACCTAGAGAAAGAGAAGCAACCTTGTAAACACTAAACAAAGGCCTGGGGCAGCCATACAAAACACCTAGTTCTGCTAGACGCTCATATGTTTCTTGGTTATTTTGCATGAGAACACCACAGTACACTGAATCTGCTCTTTCATATGCAATTAAAATACTTCTCCATGGACAGGTCAAAATTAGTTGCCCGTGTTCTACATAATTCCCGACAGAGAGCTTGGGACTGCGCAGAGATGACAGTTTACAATACTCCAAGACTTAATTAAAGCTTTGCAGGCTAACAAGTAGGACACTCCTCCTACTGTTGGAATTTTGTTTTCTCTTCAAAAACTTAAGCATAAGACTTTCAATAAGATATACATTTCAAAAAAATGTATATCTTGAAAAGCAGTATGTGAGCCATCTTAACCTAAATATTTATAGTTATAAACAACTTATTCCTTAGATCTGGCTCTGAAAATACATTTATTTTCTTAAAAAAAAAAAAAAAATTTGTTCAGCAGTGAACATTTTGGCAGGTATTCCTATATAAGTGATACAAAAGCAATTTTGTATTCACATGGTCAATTAAAACCCTCTTCTGATTGGATGGATTGTTTTATTGAAGAGATCTCAAACTCCTCCTTCTCATTATCAACACTAAAATTTTGCATTGTTTTGTTTAGTAATATCAGAATATTAGAAGATCTCTTAAAATTGTGCAGGTATTTGTGCTTTAGTTTGAGGTACTTCTAATATCTTATATTTAGATTCCATTATTTGCACCCCATGTATTAACATTTTGTGTGTGTTCTTCTGCCTAGGAAACAGACACATCTTTGAGAATACCACCTCTGCTTTCTGTATGCACTAAGAATCATCACACTGACAGGCCTGAAGATTAGTCTCAGAAGCACCACATCTGCTTGTATGCAAGCAGCACCACGAATTTCAGCAGAAGTCTAATGCTTACAAAAAATGTGATCAGAAAGACTATGACCCTTACTCATCCACGTTCCCAGCACTTCAAAACTATTTCTAGTGGAAAGACCAGCAAAGCCTGGCAGCAAAGAAAGTTTCTAATTCAGATTTCTATTTCCCTTGAGAAATACACAATAATGCTCTTTCCATTGCTGTATTTAAGAGTCCTACTACAGCAATCTATGAATAGCTGGCAAAAAAGTTTATAGTGTAAACAAAAACTGATAACATTAAACATACAAGTATCGTTATTTAACAAGATGACTTTGTTACATCATTATGTTTGTACTAAAAACAAAACCAGAAACTGTGGACTCCCATGAGAAGATTTACTGTTTTCTAGCCAGAAAGCTCTTCACAATACTTCCTTTGTTTTCATGTTGAACAAAGTGACTAAACTTGGTGGAAATCTCTCTTCCCTCTCGAGTGGTAAAGGAGCTTCCATTACCACTCGGGATGTGAAAATTTCTTTTCCTCAAAGTTGAGTGAGATGTAAAGAACTAAAGTACCAGTCCCTCAAAGGCTTCTCTGTGTGCCAGCATTCATGCAGACATGTATGACTGTCACATACCTTATACAGTTATCCATATTGACTTCCACATCACTCAAACTCAAGCAAAGACACGAGTTTTGGCAGAAGCTGGGAACTCAATTTTGTCATAAGGGTGTGCTCCTTCATGAAAGAAGGTAAGACACATAAGCTGCCTTCTTTGTAGGCTACTTGTTTAACCACAGAGACACCACTGAATCTCTCTGCAGCCTGGTAACCAGGAGCTGAGTCAGGTGAGTAAGAGTCAATCTCCACACCAGACCATCCCCCCTGCTCAGTGAAGAATCTCACATAAAACATATCCCAAAGAAATACAGAGATCCCAAACAACACCTGCAGGTGTGGATCTGCTGATTATGCACGGCACAACGAAGAGTAAAGGTATAGTGATCTTTACCCTGGCTCATACTCCTAAAGACTACACCCCATGGCACCCTCTCTTACAGTCTAGAAGACAATTTTCAACCCTCCATCCTCAGACAAATCTCTCCCAATACAGTCAGCAGAAAAGGCTGAATAGGACTATATATTTTATTAGCAATGTTTTGTTAGAGTTATGCATAGAGAAATATTCAGACAAATCAGTAGCAAGTCTTCTCAAATTTGTAAAACTGTAGAGGAAGAGAAACAGGCACTAAAGACAAAGGATTACAACACAGCTGACTCATCCCTTGACAGACTTTTGAATGTCAAATTTGACACCAAAGTAACTAAGTAATACAGTGATCCAAAAAACTTAACTCAGACAGCACTACTGAAAATGAAGTTGTGTTCTTATCTGATACAGTTTTGATTCTGTGTAGTGCTCCCTGCCAGACTCAACATGACCATGGTCTCAATGGCCACTACATTACTCTTGTCAAAAAGCTCTTACAACACACTAAGACCAAGACTTAAATCAGGTATAAAAAAGGAGAGCGTCTGCACATACCAGAAAGTTATGTTAGCAGTGACCAGGATATCCCAGAATCTTACCATTTAGGTCAATCATCTTTTGAAGATTTTCAATATAGTTCTAATAGGAGCCCCAAAAAATTCTCAGCTCCCTTTTAATAATGCAGTTTTACAGCTTGGGTAACATAGATACATAGCCAGGAAGACTGTTCTTTTGACCCAAAATAAATATTTTCATTAATCTTCTAATTGAAGGTAGACAGAACTGGTAGCTGCAATGGATTTTTACACTACCCAAATAAAAATCTGGCTTCTTCCAAATTTTCTAGCTTACGAGTGTTTAAAATGTTTTACCAACAACTGAGTTCACTTGGGTAAAAAAAGACAGAAAAAAAGCCCACATTTCCCAAGTTTTGTAAACCAGCAGATTACAAACTTCCCTCCAAATCACTCAGAGATTAGCAGAAATCTTCAGAAAACCAACAAAAGGCCATTTGACATACAGCCTGTGACCCTATTACTGACATTAGTAATGAGCAAACGACAGTTTGAGATGTGCTGCCTCATTCTGTTAGGCCTCTTCATGAACTGAAAAAAAAAGATTTTGGGGAAGAAACAACAATTTGTAATGAATCCAAGAGCAAACATTTACTGGCTCTCATGGTCCAGTGGCTCATGGCAGAAGACTTCACAAGATTTTCTGTAACTAAATGGAAATGCCATTCCAGCACTGGGAAACTCTTCTACACATGCCAGTCAGCAAGAGCAGGTAGGACAGGCTGCCAGCCTCAGTACAGGCATGGGACTTCCATCAGGTTGTTGCTGCTGGTATCTCCCTGCTCCCCCAGTTACTGCTTTGGGAACAGCTACACTGAGGCCTGGAGAGTGATGGGCACACCACTCCTACAATTAATCACAGAATCATAGAATTGTTTGGATTGAAAGCATTATTGAACATTATCTAGTTCCAACTCCACTAGCCACAGGCAGACCAGGGACACCTTCCACCAGACCAGGTTGCTCAATGCCCCATCCAACCTAGCCTTGAACACTTTCAGGGACAATGCAGCCACTATTTCTCCGAACAACCAGTTCCTATGCCTCATCGCCCTCAAAGTACAGAATTTATTTGTGATATCTAATCGAAACCTACCTTCTTTCAATTTAAAGCCATTCCCCATTGTCGTGTCACAAAATGACCTTGTCAAGAGTCCCTCACCAAATCTCTTACCCCCTTTTAGGTATTGGAAGGCTGCTCTAAGGTCTCCCAGAACCTTCTCTTTTTCTCCATCTTGTTCAGCTTGTCTTTACAGGAGAGTTGTTCCACATCATCTTCATGGCCCTCCTTCCAACTCACTCCAACAGGTCTATGTCCTTCCTGTGCTGTGACCCCAGAACTGCATGCAGCCCTGCCAGTGCAGTCTCAGCAGAGCAGAGCAAAGGGGCAGAATCCCATCCCTGGCCCTGCTGCCCACCCTGCTTTGGATGCAACCCAGGATGTAGCTGGGTCTCCAGGCTGCATGGGCACAATGCCCAGTCATGTCCAGCCTATCATCAACCAGCAACCCCAAGTCCTTCTACCCATGGCTGCTCTTAATCCATTCTCCTCCCAACCCGTATTTCTGCCTGGAATTGCCACAATCCCCATCAGGACCTACATGAGATCAACATGAGGTTCTCAAGCCTGTCACAGTCCCACTGGATGCCATCCCTGCCCTCCAGCACATTGACACCCCACAGTATAGTGTTATCAGCACAGCTGCTGAGGGTGCACTCCATCCCATGGTCCCTGTCACCAACAGAGCTGTTAAACAGCTCTGGTGCCAATACCAGCCCCTGAGGACACCACTCACCACCGCCCTCCACTTGGACATTGAGCCATTGACCACAACTCTTTGAGTGTGACCATCCAGCCAATTTCTTATAAAACAAGTGGCCCAAATGCCACATCTCTTCAGTTTTGAGACAAGGAACAGTGGAAATGTTTTGTGTAAGTCCAGGTAGGTGGTGTCAGCTGCTCCTAACTACCAACTCTATAATCCTGTTATAGAAGGGCATCATATTTTTCAGGCACAGTTTGCCCTTAGTGAAGCCATGTTGGCTGGCACCAAGCATATCTTTATTTTCTATGCACCAGAGCACATTCCCAGGAGGATCTACGACCTGATTTTGCTGGGCTCAAAGGTGAGACTGTGGCCTGTAGCTCCCCTGTAGTTAAGCTATCATCTAGCTGCATGGATGTATCCTCTGGCATTTAGTTGATTCACACTGGTACTCAGGCCAAGAACTTCTTGTGAAAACAAACTCACCAGGAGAAAGAAAGCAAATTACTTTCCCAGATAGCAAAGGACGGGAATCTCTGCACACAGCACGAGGAGAATTCTGTCCATTCACTCCCTCAGCAGGCACTGATCTGACCATGGCTTTTGCTACAGAGTAGTAAAAGTAGCTAATTTTGCTACAAAGTTGCAGCAATAAAGCAGGGTCGCGGCGTCAGGGTGGGTTGGGGGATGGGGGTAAGCCCTGATGGGCACAGAAAGTGAGATTCAGGCTGGGCACAAGACAACATCAAGCTGTTAAAACCAAGCAACAAGTTTCCCTCTCTTGACTAGATCAAATGAGCACCAACAGCAATTTCACACACTCAATCATCTTCTGAAGAGCAATAGAAACTACCAGGTCTCAGTTTATCAATTACACTTCTCTTACACCTGTCCCCTGCCATTAACCCCCCCCCCCACCACAGCACAACGCCACAAATGTGGGTTGAGCCTGCAAATTGCCCCAGCTAAAGAGAGAGTTGAAAAACAGCTGCCCTTCACACTTTTGTTCTTGCAAAGTTATTTTTAATTCAGATCCATTCAGTGATCCGATATTATCACAAAGCCTTACCAACAGTTGTGCAACCACAGCCAAAAAAGTGGCAAACTGCCATAACAGTTGTAGCATTTTTAGTCAGCTTTGTTTGGTGCTGAAGGCTACATCTCAATTAACTGCACTGCTCACCAAGCTGTAATCTTAAATGGCAGCAGTTTTCTTCAGCTCAAATGGCACAGTTAAGTTTCTGGAGCTGCTAACAAGGTTTAATAACTGTCAACTGCTGCAAATTACACCAAGATTTCTACTGTTGAAGGGTATTGATTTTAAATACTTGTGCAATCAAAGGATCTTTGTATCTGTGTTCATAATATATAATATAATTGTGGTCACAAACTAAAAGCTCCACAAAAGGACAACAAGACAGATTGTTCAAATTATATTTTCACTTGCCAAAATACTGCCGAATTCTAAGTTTGCACAAAGATAAAAGGAGCCAAGTGGAACCTGATTCCAGAAGCCTGATACTTTCTTTTTCATAGGATGAGTTTTATAATTCACAGTGAACTAGTCTCCTTTAGAACAGAATAAAAATCATCTTACCAGCACTGGGTCTTGGTCTGCAGTGGCACATTTCTTATACAGCACTGAATGAATCTTTCAGCTTCTGTGCCTCAGCTCCAGGGTGTGTAATATGTGTGTTCTCTGATCTTAAAGAGACATTTTAAAAGGTACATTGCTCTCTATAGAATTTAATACTGCAGTAAGAAGGATCACATAAAAAAAACAGAGGGTACCATACAGGGGGAAGGCCAGGTGGCATGCAATCACAAAATACATGAATCTTGAGCTAAAAGAGCTAGCAACAAAAATGAGCACAGTTAATAAAAAGGCCATCATTCAGCACCTGCTTTACTAGACAGAAGTATCCTATGACTATGCAAATGCACAGCATGACAAAAAATTTTCCAAGTAACTTAGTTTTTTGATTATGATGCAGATCGTAGCTGTGACACAGTGAAGAAACTATATGAGCTTACTCTTACTTAAAAATTAAATTAAATGCAAAACACAAGCACATCCTGACAGTAGTGAAAATAAACAATGCACTTGCAACACTTGCAACTTCCCCCTATTTCACTGAAGACAAATAAAACAGACCAGCTTTACTGCAAGGAGGAAATAACAAAAAAATAGTAAATTATACCTTGCAACAGGTTGATATGATTTCCCAGTCACAACTAGAGAATGAAGAAGGAACATAAAAAAATTGAATTTCCAGCTCACTGAAGGAGGACTTCAAGTTTCTTGCTTACATACGAGGAGAAAAGTTCTTCTGGGACTGTAAAAATGTGAAGAACAAGACAACACACGTGACCACACAACCACAACAAGAATCAGCAGTGACAAATTATACACTTGATCTATTTAGAGAAAATAAAACTCAGAGTATCCGTGGTGTGAGCCTATAACAAGTAGTGACAGTACAAAACTGATTCAAATACAAATTACACTTAGAGAAGGAATGGTCCAAACTGTACCTAGCACTGAATGGCAGGAGGTTCAGCAGAGAAGACATGAAGACCATGATCCCAATTCCCACTAGCTATGCTAGCAAAGACTTAACTTGAAAAAGCATTCCATTGCAGTTAACTTGTGTAGAGCTTGCTATTATCCAATACGGGATTTTAACCAATAAAACACATACCTAACTGCTCATCAATATGCTTCTAAATACACATTTTATTTTGCCTGATCATTGAAGTTTGCTTTTTACCTTCTACAATACATAAATTTCAAATATGGCATCACATAACTACAAGCAATAGAATCATAGAATCATTTAGGTTGGAAAAGACCCATAGGGTCATTGAGTCCAGCTGTTAGCCTGACTGTGTCAGGTCCACCACTGATCCATGTCTACCCATCTTTTGAACGTGTCCAAGCATGATACCTCAACTACTCCCCTGGGCACACTTGTCCAATATCTGACCACTCTTCCAGTAAAGAAATGGATTTTCCTAATACCTTATCTAAACCTTCCTTAGTACAGCTTAAGGCCTTTTCCTCTTGCCCAATTGTTACCTGGGAGAACAGAATGACCCCCCACTTGGCTACACCTTCCTTTCAGTCTCCATTGCACTCCCCTGAGCCTCCTTTTCTCCAGGCTGAACAACCCCAGCTCCCTCAGCCACTCCTCACAGGACTTCCCCAGCTCCGTGCTCCAGACCCTTCCCCAGCTCCGTTGCCCTTCTGTGGACACCCTCCAGCACCTCAATGTCTGTCCTGCAGTGAGGGGCCCACAGCTGAGCACAGGATCTGAGGTGCAGCCTCAGCAGTGCTGAGTACAGGGGGACAGTCGCTGCCCTGGCCCTGTGGCCACACTATTGCTGTACAGGCCAGCATGCCAGGGGCCTTCTTGGCCACCCAGACACACATTGGCTCATGTTCAGCTGCTGTTGACCAGCATCTCCAGGTCCTTTTCCTTGGGCCCCTTTCCAGCCGCTCTGCACCAGCCTGTAGCACTTGATGGAGTTGTTGTGACCCAAGTGCAGGACTTGGTATGGCATGTTGAACCTCATATCCCTGCCTTGTCCACCAATCCAGCCTGTCCAGATCCCTCTGCAGTGCCTTCCTACCCTCAAGCAGATCAACACTCACGCCCCACTTGGTGTTGCCTGCAAACTTACTGAGGGTATACTCAATCCTCTCATCCAGATCACCAATAAAAATCTTTAAGATTGACTGAAGTCTGGGAAACATCTCTTGTGACCAGCCACCAGTTGGGTGTAATTCCATTTACCACCACTGTCTGAGCCTGGACATCAAACCAGTAGTTTTACCCAGCAGAGAGGGCAGCTGGAAAAGCCATGGGTTGCCAGCTTCTCCAGGAGAATGCTGTGGGAGACAGTACCAAAGGCTTCAGTAAAGTCCAGGTAGCCTATATCCACAGTCTTTCCCTCATCCACTTAGCAGGTTACCTCCACATGGGAGGTGATCACGTAACTAAAGCAATCACACTGCAACACCAACAAGCGTACATTCTTCAATCACTGTGTAAGACAAACCTTTAGGGAGGCTCTCAGCAATTGCTAGCACAGCATTGTATTGTGCAGGGTGCTGAAAAGGGCATGGAAGCTGTGCCAGCCCTTATCTACCCTTAAAACCAAATGTGAGCTGGGGGGAAAGGGGGAGGCAGTGCCTTGTAACCAGCTGCCCAAGGAGAGGTTGTTGCCAGTTTCTACTCTAAAGTAGCCAAGAATGCCAACACACCTTATGTGCCTTGGTTACACAGAATATAAACACACTGATTAGGTACAGCACATTCAGGACTGGAAGAATGGGTAAGCACATTTTCAACGGCACATGGAGAACATTGCATGACCACAGAGAAAGTAGTTTTTGTAGTTTCTAGCCCATTGTACTGGTGTCAAAAGTAAAAGAAAAAAACCCAAACCCTTTAGCTCCATACAGGCTAGACAAGAAACAGAGAAATCAACACCATTCCACAAACACACTCAATTACAGTAAAACATGTGAGCAAATGCTTATTCTTAGGCACATGTTTCAATTCATCCAATATCAAGAATATTGAAATATATAACCAAAGACACTCTTTAACTAGCACCCAATGATTTTGGAGAAAGAAACCTCCTGCTGCTTTTAATGGCTTAAGGATCAATTTCCAGATCTAGAATTTTCAAATCTCTGTTTTATCTAATTGCAGGAAGGGAAGAATCAAGGAAAGAATGTAATACAGTAAAACAAAAAGAATTAAGAGGAACATATTTACAGTCCTGTTTTCTCCCAATAAATTAATTATTAGACACTGATCTTTAAGAGCAAAAGAGATTTGAGTAATTGTGTTCAATTCTGGTTTCTCTGAATCAGTTTTGAAATGGCTATAAGCAAAAATCCAATAGATTATGGATAGAAAAAGATATTTGGGTGGAGAAAGAGGTGACAAATTAGGTATTATTATAGGTTTTGGAAGAGTCAGAGTAACAACTACATTAGGCATTCATCAGAACATGTATTCTCCACTTTGAAGATGGAAGAATTTTGAGACACAATTTAATGAACTTCATTATAAGCATCATTAAAAGCACCATTATAAGCATCTCCACACTAATAAACTATGAGATGAACATCCTGTAAATTTACATTGCTACATAAAAAAGTCTGGTGGGTGCTACAATATACATTCATAAATTTCAGAAACTGCCAGTGCTGCTTAGGTTCATTTTAAGCAGGATTTCTGTGGTTTCAACATTTATATAAACCCTCTTCACCTTACATTATCCAAATGTTAGTGTCAAATCATCTACTTAAATACATGACTAACAAAATAAAAGGAACAAACCCTCTGTTTCTTCACCTTAAGCAATACCCTTTCAGAAGCAACATGAAGCAAGTCTATTTACATTTCCCTAGGGAGAGATAACAACACCAACACCTAGTTTTCCTAAAGCAATAGCATGTACCATAGCTTAGCTTTTAAGAGGCAGCATTAAAGAGAAAAGAGGGGGGCAGAGGATAACCCAAAAACCTCAGATCACCTAGGCAAGGTATTGGAGAGATTGCTACTTTACAGAAGTCATTTTATGGTACTAACAGGTAAGTTTACTATTTAAGGACTTTTCTGCAATCGGGCTCTATTTAGCAAAATCAGCCTCTTGGGCAGAAAAGTCTCAATCTAGCCCTGCTCTCCCTGCAGCGGCCAGCCGGACTTCCACGGGGATGGGCTGCGTGCACCTGGAAAAAGCCCGTTCAGCTGCAGCAGACCTCAATCCCGAAATGGCCAACACCTCAGGCATGCAGGAATCTACCTCCCGTTCCCCCACATACTGCTGGGTGCTCTTTTTCCTTAAAGTGCTGCAACACCACAATTAAGAGACTTAAAAGTCCGTGGAAGTCCACAGAAAAATCTCCCCCCTCCTAAAACGAAGACAGACAGACCGACATACAGAGAGACTGACATACACACACAGCGCACAGGAACGAGACCCGCTTTCCGCCACTCCTTCAGGCCTCGGGTGACGCCGGGGCTCCCAGCGGGGACAGGACCCGCCGCCCCGAGCGGCTCAGCACTTGCCCCAGCCCGGCTCGGGGGCCCCGCCGGCCTCCGCCCTGCGCCGCCCTCCTTCCCCACCAGCCCTTCTCCCTGAGGCCGAACTGAACAGCAATAAAAACACAATCAGACTAACCCGGAGAGCCCGCGCCGCAGTCCCCGGGCACGCCGCGCCCGCCCGTCCGCAGCAGGGGACACACGGCAAGGCAAGGCAGGGCAGGGCAAGACAAGCTCCGCGCTGCCAGCGGCAGGACCGAGATCGAAATCGGGACCGCTCCTGCGGGCGAGCCCTCGCCGCCGGCGCCCCGCCGAGCACCCCGAGGCCGGAGAGCGAGACCGACCTGCCGCCCCCGGCGCTCCCGGCCGGCACTGCCGCGCTCCCTCACCTCCAGCGCCAGATGACGGCGGGAGGCGGTGCCGCGGGACGGCTCCTCCCGCCAGCAGCTCTTCTCTCCCGCCCGTCCCGGGGGCGAGGCGGTGGGACCGCTCGGTGGGCGTCCGGCGAGCCCTCCCCGCCCCCGGCCGCTTCCCTTCGCCCTGCGGATGAGGGCGCTGTGGGAGCTGCTTTGCGGCGCGGGCCGCGTGCGCCCCTGGGCTTGGTGGCCCCAGGCCCTCAGGTCTGTGAGGGGCTGTGCGGGGCTCCGTGCGCTCTGAGGCCGTGCGGGGCCGCGATGGGGCACCAAGAGTGACGGCACCTGTTGACCCGTTTGTGACGGGGGGCTCTGGCTCCACTGCTCACACTAAGAAATTTCTCCCTAAGTAAATTTCCTCTCTTTCAATTTGTACCCATTAGTCTTTGTCTTATCTCGCTCTTCATGACCAAGAGTTCATCTCCAGCTTCCCTGCAGGCCGCCTTCAGGTACTGGAAGGCTGCTATGAGATCTCCATGCATCCTTCTCTCCTGCAGGATGAACAGCTCCAGCTTTCTCCTGTCTTAGCCTATGTTCTCAACCCCTGTTCAGAGCTGAGCCTTTCGGCCTGGGCCAGTGGTCAGGATCAGAGGACCAGGTCACCTTCCTTGCCTCTCATTTTGTTTCTCCTCCTTTGTCACATATGAGCTCTGAATTCTGTTTCTGACATAAAACTGCTTTCTGGGCCAGCTACCAGCAGACATGCACCCTGAGCAGGACTGCTAACATCATCCACCTGGTCATTGCCATCCATACTGAGAACGTAAAAAATCCAGATTTTTAATTCCCCCAACATGTACTTTCCATGTTTAAGTTTTTCAGGCCTCAGGAAAAAATTGAGGGGGAAGAATTGAGGAGGAGGACAGTGAGGAAGGATATAAATCAGTGTAAATGAATGACTGTGAAAAGGAAGCTGTGAGAAAAAATGTGCAAAGATTTCCTGCTGATGAAAATGGGAGGTTACTGGGACTTTGCAACACTGCTGCATGCAAGAGAATGTCACTCCTACAGGGTCCTGGGCTCTTCGAAGGGAGCAGAGTGCTGGAGCTGAATTCCTGCTGTGTGAAGCAAGGCTGCACAGTTGACTGCCTGCTTGCTGCTTGAGAATGGTTAAGAACCCTAAACTACTCAAGACCTTTTTGTTCCTGGTAGAATAGACTACTCCCAAGCTACGCAACATGAGTGCATAATAGCTCTGCATTTACAGCTGTAATTGCTGATATCGGACAGGCTGACTCATGCACATTGAATTCCAAGTGCAGAAGGAACTATTGTGTACCCGTATGTGTTAAAGAGAAGAAATAACATAGCATTTCAATGTTCTGCTTCCATTTTTCTTCCATTTTGTTCAAGGTCCTTACTTCACTCTGGTTTTTATCTTCCATGATATTTATAAAACAACTTTGTCACATGTTTACTCAAACCTATGTGCAATAGTCACACCACTTAGAGACAGTGGCTGCCCTAGGTCAGAGCCATAAGAGAGGTTCCTGGTAAACTAGATTCATCCTCTGATGCTTCAGTTTCTGCTTTTCACAGCAGTAGGAGTACAGTGGCTCATATACACTGCAGTCAGATGTGCCATCTGGCTCAGCTCTGAATCTTTAGAGTGGATGACATTTTGTTTAATATATTCAGAATCTGCAGCTTTAACTAGTTTCTGGTTATATGAGTATTTTCAAGATAGAAAAATGGAAGATGAGAAAAATCTAATACTATCAGATCTTCTCAAAATTTCCTTTCAGATTTTTAAATTGAACCGCTTCATGTTATATTGCACCTCAATGGGCAGGGCTAAACAGTCTTACAGAGCTCTTGCAAAGGAGGTTTTAAGAACTGCAGATAGTGTTGACACTGATTATATATGATGAAGAGGCAATACTGAGTCCCAGGCCCTGTTCCAAGAGTGGGCAGAACCCCTGACTACTCTACTTTTGAAAAAGCATCCTAAAGCAAGAGAAAGTTTCTTCTTTCTTCTTTGTGCTGAACTAAGCAAGTACCTGAATGGTTTTTTTCCACTCCTGCATATACTCTCTAACAGTGCTACATGATGTAAGTAAACGCTCAGTAAATAACAAGTTATTAATCTCATTTACTGTGTTTTTCTCCGCACACTCCCAGGGTCTCTTCTTTGGGGTCCACCAGCTACATTCAGGTGTACGAAAACTAGACAGATGGGACAGGAGCTGCCACTAGTTGTGGTAATAGATTGCTTGCTACAATCTAATTTTCTACAATTATCATTTTAGTAGATTGCCCTTGTCATGGTTTATGTCCAGCTGGCAACCAAGTGCCACTCACTCACTGTCCCTTGGTGTGGCACAGGGGGCAGAACCAGAAAAGTTCACCCCTGTAAGTACCCCAGTAAGAACACTCATGAGATGAGATAAGAACAGTTTAATAGGTAAATAAAAAGCCATGCATGCAAGCAAAGCAAAACAAGAAATGCACTCATTTCCCATAGGCAGACAAGTGTTAAACCATCCCAGAAAAACAGGGCTCAGTCAGGTGTAACATTGACTTGGGAAGACAAAGACCACCACACTCAATATCCTGGGTCCTTCTCCCTTCTTCCCACAGCTTTATATGCCAAGCATGACACCATGGTATACTGAATCCCTGGGGTCAGTGTTACCCACTGTGTCCTCTCCCAGCTTCTTGTGCACCTTATTGGTGGGGTCCCTTGAGGAGCAATAAAGGCTTTGTTACTGTCTAAATACTCCTCCACGGTAACAAAAACATCCCTGAGTTATCAACACTTGTCTTCAGCACAAATCTAACTACTGTAAAGAACATTATCCCTTCCCCAGACAAAATTCCATACTGACTTCCCTGTTATGCTGCTTATAGCATACAAGCTAGCAAGATAACTGCAGAAAATTGGAGCTTTAGGGGTACTCGAACACATTTTTCTTCTTTGTATAATCACTGTTCAATGGGATTGATGATGATGTTTATATAGAGGACATTTATGATATTCCATAGCAATGTATTTATTAACAAAATATCTGAGATGGGAAAACTACTATTATTTACTTTTATATATGTGTGGCTGAAGACATGTATTAACAATATACTGAAGTCAGTTTATACTGAAGCCAGATCAAAAACACTGTGGCAGAGTGATGATCTGGTAGAAATATGTTTTTCTGGTTGAGACTCTTTCAGACAGTTTATAGGAATTAGCATTATGCTGATGAGTTTTTTACTTTACCTGCACAACTTACATTCTTGATGGTGTGGGGAAAAAATCTAATTGCATGTCATGCCTAAGCCAAAAGAAGTTTATGCTGCCAGGAGAGCCAGAGGTGCAAAGCACCACTGGATGAATTTTGATGAAACCATCAGTAGTTGCAGCTGGATCATTTTGCCAATGCAGAACATTTAGTATTTTTCTTGCATCTTCACTTTGTCAAAACTTTTGCATAAGGATAGCAGTACAGAGTGCTCAGTCACTGCAGGATACTAGAGTTCTAGTAGTCTCCACCAGAGGAGTGAGATCAGATAATCCAAGGAATTTTTTTGTCTTGCAATCCATGAATGAGTGCTGATCTGAGCTACTAACTGCAGAAGTTCAGAGTACAGAGTCCAGCATACGCACAGATAATATTTTAGGCCCACATTAGTAATTTCATTTTTACTTTCCTTTGGTTTTACATATCCAGTAAGCATGGACCAATGTTTGAAGGAAAGTTGTAAAGTTACACTTAGGAAGAGCTACTTTCTTCAGCCTTAAAAAAAAATTAAAATTCAGAAACAATTTCTAGAAATCTGAAAATGCAGTAAGAGCTGCTGCTTAGAGTCTTCTGAGTAGCAGTGAGTAATGAAACCTTTTGCTTCAAAAGTCTCTCTCCAGAATATGACTTATGCAGCAAGTAAAACTTAGCATGTTGTTTCAAGACAGACATTCTGTGATGTGTTAATTTGGTGAGATTTTTTTTCCCCTATAAATGTAAAGAAGAACTGTCTCCGTCTCTTCGGGTGCCTCCCAGTGACCCCCGGCCAGCCCCGGGTCGGCAAACAGCGGGGGGGCCGCCCCGAAGTGTCCGACAGCGGGGGGACACTCTCTGGTGCCCCGAGGGTACTGAGGGCAGCTAGGCTAGTCACCTTTGCAGCAGAAGAGACGCTGGAGACATCGGTGGAGGGTAAAAGGCCGACTCTGAACAGGGGGCCAGTCCAAGGTTTATTCGGAGCTCCCCAGAGAGCCCCCCTCCTCAGGGGTGCGCCGTGCTCAGAGTAAGACACAGGAATCTCAAGGTTACATTTAAAGGGGGCGAGGAAACCGAGGGTAGATACATTTGCTGACCAATAAAGACCCTCCAGGGATGCAGCCTTAGGGGATGGACATTTGGGATAGCGTATAACATCATCCTTGGGGGGCTGACCCCTGGCTTTGGGCTAATCACTCGACGGCTTTGACCGAAAGATCTAGATAGAAGGGATGGGATGCTGAGTGACTGACAGAGAGCCAGGGCGGGGATTTGGGGGATGATCTCAACACAGGAGAGTGGTTACATAGGTAGAGGAAGGGGGTACAAAAAGGGGTACATCATCTGGGGAGAATAAGGGGATACAAAATCAAAACTATTACAAAGTATTACAAAGTATAAAAGCACACTGCAACAAACAAAGACTTCTATTTCTTCCCTTAACTAAAATAAGCAATTTTCTTTACTATGTTTGTCTCTCACCACAAGCAAGCAAGATTATATTAAACACCAGAACCACATAGTTTTCCACTTCTGCTGATTTGATCAGCTTATGAATATAATAAAAGGGTATATATATTAAAATAATATTGAGCCTGCTCATTAAGGATGCATTTTAGAGGGGATTAAAATTTATTAGTTTCTTATATTTGTCTGAATATCCAGGGACATTTTCTCCTTTCTGTCTAGTAATTACAGATTTATATTATTACATACTATCATGGAGAGGTGATTTGTGTCACATCAGAATGTCAACTAAGCCTGCATTTTTTTGTTTGCTGAAAACAAAGCAGAACACAAAGCTTTTTAAAAGGGTCCTTAACGCTTTTAAGACAACACACCTTATTTTATAGATATTACTGAGACTTCTGATGACTGCTTTCAGGTGATAATGAATCTCTGGTATCTAAGAACTTATTGCTTGTGCCATCCTACCCTCCCTCAGTTTTCTTTTTAATTTGCTTTTTTTTTTCTTCCACAAGCAATGTAGATAACTGAGCAGAACTAGGCACTCAGTTTTGCTGTAGAAATCAGAGAGCTCTTCATACAGCTGCTCACATGAGCCACAATCATTTAGACAACTTTTTTTCTACAAGTTGACAAATCTATCATCCTGATCTCTTCTGTTGAGCAAAACTATCATGCTTGTACTGTTGGCATTATTATTCTAAACAGAACAGGTGTGCTTTTCTGAAAGATGGGAAACCATTTCCTCCCTGAATCACTTTTTTCAGCTTTTGGTACAACTAACATTACAACTAGATTCAGTATTTCTTCATTCCTCACCTGTGACTCCATCCTTTTTGCCGCCTGCATATCCCTGCACTTGTGCTTAATTAACTTTATGAACAGTTCTGCAGTAAGCTGTTTTTTCGCTTCTTCTTGTAACTGTGAGGTTGCAGAGCATGCTGACCACTTGCAGACAGGATTTGTAGTCTGAGTGTTGCCATTATTTCCTGTTCTCCTGAAGAATATTACATAATCTAAGACAGGTCCACAAAGGAAATTGTATGTAAGACAAAAGAGTTGTAAAAACTTTCTGAAGGTGAAAAGGAGAGAAGCATCTACATAAGTTAAAATTCCAGCACTGCCAAACAGAGTGCATACAAAGTTCTGGCAGTTAATTAGTTATGTTTTGCCACATGTTCACTTGAAAACTAAGCAGTGTTGAGCTCTCCTAGGTGTCAAAAACTAGATAACATTGGTTCTGTTTCCCAACTCAGGGCATGCACCCAAAGTGATCTAATCACTAGAAATTCCCATAGAATAAGAGTAACAGATACATTCGAAACCATTTTATGCTAGTTTCATTGCTTAGCATATATAGATGCAAACTGGTTCAGAGAAGGGGAAGAAATAAGTAAAATGTTAGAGTAAATGTTGTCTGAATGTTTTATTGACTAGCCTTCTAGTTTCATGCTCTTTAAAATAACAGTGTAATGACTGTACAAGTATCATTTTAGATAGAAGGATGATTTGAGCTTACCTTTTAAAAAAACCATCAGATTTAAAGTTAGATTGCATTTTTAAAGATTTTACATGTTCACTAATTATACATTCATTAATTCACAATAAGTTGCATTATTTTGAGTATAATAATTCTGCTTCATATCTGAAGTAATCTGGAAAATGGAATTTAGAATACATGTTTGCATCTTTAAATTCTACTAAATGTATTATGACACAAACCAACCAACCAACTAAAAGCAGGTATTGGCCTGTAGCATGCTCCCTGCAGACTTTGTCTGGTTTTTGTGGCTTTCTCCTTCTCAAAGCTGTTTTTTCTCTTAAAGACACTGAATTGAGGTATGGTGGTCTGAGTGCATGCTTCCAGTTTCTCTGAAAATTAAATATAAAACTCCCAGTTTACTATCCAGCAGAGCAAGACTTTCTTTCAGAGAAATCAAATACCAGTGGAACATCTTCTATGTAGAGAGATGCTTTCTTCCATTCTTGGGATTCTGCCCCCTCTGATAGTGAATCATTTGGGTTTAGTCTCTCAGAGCTGTTTTATGTTTTTGTATTTAAAGAGTATCTAATCTTTAGAGAAAAATGTACTCAGGATTCATGTCAGAAAACTTAATCATGACATGCAGTGCACTTTCAGTGGGTGTTGGCACCATTTAACTGATAAAATCCTTTTCTTGAGCTACACATGTACGTAAAGCTATGCTCACATATATTTCTTCCTCACAGAGAGGAAGAAAAATCCATTTCTAAAAGTATTCAGAAGTACTCAGAAGCTCAGATACCAGTAAATTATCTTACTATTTCAAAACATGAAATTGTTTTTGCAGTTACGTGCAAGTTCTATTGTACTTATTTCAGAAATATGTTCAAAGTGTGAATCTTTATCAGTTAGTACCAGAACTAGAAAGTATTGCTTTATTCCCTAGCTAAACAGAAGTCCTAAACCATGAGACATATCCTCTGCTGGACAGAGGTAGAGACCAAACCCACATGCATTTTTTTTTCCAGACACAGTCTTTTACAGCTGCACAGAAACAGGGTCATAGTGTATTTCTCCTACTATTGCTATATCCCATCATGATATTGGAGAGCAAATGTTGGTATTCTGCATTCCTGTGCTAATGCTATCTCCTGTCTTTGTGGCCCAGCACTGTTGATGCTGTGCAAATACACTGAAGGGAACTCTGGTGCCAGATACAGCAGAGTCACACAGGCAGCTGAATCAGCCCATGCCAAGGATGATCCTACACAGGTGGGCTCCAAATGCAATGTTTTTCAGCACTACCCATAAATCATGACAATTAGGCATATTGTACTTTGTTAAGACTGCATGAGGTGCATTAGGCTTTGTGAGCAATCAAGAAAATGTTCTGTAGTTAGCAAGCTACTGCTTCTAAATCTGTGGAAAATGCTAAAATAGTGTTAATAATTGTTTCCAGTTGCAAAAGAAAAAAATAATAAGCATAGCAGAATAGACAAAACCAGAGGGATATGAAAAACGTTTGTAAGAATTCTGAATTCTTTCACTTCCTCTGCCTAAAATCCAGCATATCCCGGAGAATTTGTTTCAGAGTGTCTGAATCTTCTTTTGACTCCATCCATTGAAGCTGTGCATCTGGAAAACCTACTTGCTACTGTTCTGTTATTTGGTGATCTCTGTGCATTCAGAACTTGGTGTTTGAACAGAAGACTGTCAAAGATAATGGGATAAGATGCAGAAAATTTGTCTCTATGCTAATGTCATCAAAGAACTATGGATAAAATTTTGACTATATGTTCCTGAGTTGCATATGTGACATGATTGCTATCTTTTACCATACTTCTGATAGGGATATCTCCTGAAAACACTGGAATATGATTATGTTAGAATGTTAGATTATTTTTGGATTATGTCAGAAGAAATTTTTCTCTTTAACCCGTTGGTTTTGCTGTAGATAATGGTATCATTTTAGACTGAACATTTCTGCTGAGCTTTTCTGTGTTATCACTGTTTATTGGTATTCAAATGCTATTTATGAACAACTTTTAGAGAAAAAAAAATGCAGAGAAAAGTTCAAATTTTGTTTCTTTTACACTCATGACTACAATTCATCTCTCTGTAGCCTAAAATTGAAGATAAATTTGAAAAAGTGGCTAGGAAAAATTAATGGTTAATAGGTCTGCGTGGCTAAAAATTAGATGTCTTTCACCTAAAATCACCCAGCTATTAAGAAACCTTCCATTTATTGAAAAAAAAAAAAATAAATAGGCTGGGCTCACATTCTTGTTAGTTTCTTTTGCTTTCCAAATTTCATTTGAGTTCTTCATTCACTAAAAGAAATCTTGTCCTCATTTGATGTGAATTATACCACTGGGAGAAAAGAACAGCCAAGACAGTAAGAGACAAAAGATTTTGATGAAAGCTGTAAAGAACAAAAACCCTGTTTCTTTCACCAATAGGTTTGTTCAAAGTATTTGACTTTCTTCAGCTAGACAGAACTAAAATTACAGAGCATTTTTATTTGCTTGGTTGTAGTCAGTAATGTCTTTTTGCTCAATTTTCACCTTTCTGTATCCTGTAAGTACATGAAGAGTCTCAGCTAAATGAGAATTAAGGTATCCATGCATATGTCACAGCAAGGTTTTTTTACTGCAGAAACTCTTTTCTGGTAAAGTGACTAACTGAAACTGAGTTTGTTAGCAAAGAAAGGGCCATTTTTTTCTTCATACTAAAATATGGTGACTTCAAGTCACTTAGATGGTTGCACAGCCCCACGAAGTTGCTGTGGACTTCTCACAGAAATAAGCACTAACCCCAGGCATGGGACTGAAGGAATACATAAAACAATATTTATGATCATTTAGGAGGAATATGGTTGTCATTATGATAAAAAGGCGGTATTATTGACTATAATAATACTGCATAATCAAGGTCAATCCAAACTTTGCCCCTGAGCTGCTACCACTTTTCTAAAGCCTGAATTCATAAAAGAGCTTTTGTACATGACTAGTTCCAAAAGTACCTTTTCATTGGGGTGAAGTCAGATTCCTATACTGCACAAACATGGGGACAAGGACACTTGAATTCCAGATTATATGTAAGTACAGATCTCATAGGTGTATCACTTGTTTGGATAAATCACAAAAATCTTGAATATGTTACCTGTGGCTAGTGAGTCTGAGAGAATATAGGGCTTTTCATCATATGTGCCTGTATCATATGTGCCTTAAGCTGTAACTGCTTTTATGAAATAATATTTCATAAATGGATTAATGGATAAATGGATTAATCTTTGTAATGATTTAAAACAGAAGAAAAGTCTTTAAAAACTAAACTGCACTACCACTCCCACACACAGAGTATTGAAGAATTAATTATCAGTAGAAATACTTCAAAATATCTACGTAAAACTTTGACAAACTTGTATCACTGGGGTTTTTTTTTTCATACTTACCATCAATATTTCAGGTTTTGCAATTATTTATGTTTTGATTCTTTTTCTATCCTTGATGTTCATTATTTTTTCAGTTGATTCCTGTATTCTCCAAAGTTTTCCCTTGAGTGCTGTTTTTAACCATAAACAACGACCAGATATTTCAGATTTTGTTTTGGCTTGTAGAAATATAGTCTCTCAAAGTTAAGCTTTACGGATTCATGTACCTTTTGCCTTTTCACAGTCACAGAATGGGTCGTGTTGGTAGAGACCACAGGGCGACATCTGATCCCACCTCCCTGCTCAGGCAGGGGCATCCCAGAGCACAAGGCATTGGATTGTGTCCAGATTACCTCCAGTGTGGGAGACTCTACAGCCTCTCTGGTCAACCTGCTTCACTTTTCTTCTATGAAATATTAAATTCTCTGTTAGGTTAAGGGTGTGCAAGTCTATTTATTTCACTTAAACTTCATAAACCATGTTGGCTATGTGGGTGGAGCAGTAACAATGACTAAATGGGAAATATCCAAGGACTTTTTCATGGTGACTCCCTTCTTTGAACTTTGTACTTGAAAACAGTCCCTGTCAGTATTTTACTTTCTCTCTTAAAGTGATAAAAATAACCAGAAGCAGAAATGCTTCTTATTTTATCTGTTGAAAAGGGTTTCTCAGCTTCCACTTAGGAAAATACTTAGAAAATTTATCTTAAAATTTCTGCTGCTAAATGCCTGGCACAGTGTAAAATCTTAATTAATGCAAAAGGAGAACTTCTTTGCCTGGACAGCTGTGAAGTCCAGTAGCAATATTACAGCATGCGTGTTTTTCCCAGACACAAGGAGACCCTGCAGTGAAACATCATAACCTAAAGCTCAACATTGCACAGCTTTCCATACACAGAACTGCTGAATTTGCAGTATTATATGTATTTATATATGTGTGTGTGTTTGTGTTTGTGTGTGTTGATAAAAAGTTGTCACAATTGTTTGTTTGGGTTATAGATCATCATCTTCTTCTGATTTGGTGTTCATGCAAACAGGACAACGAATCCAAACTGATCATTTAAACTTTTGGGATGTACTTTACCTTAGGTTAGATTCTTTAGCATTGTTGATGATGTCCCCAGATATGCAGAGAACTTTTGAGATGCTTAACCTTCTAATAAACAGTAGATAGAGCAGTAGCAACAGTAGAGTACGTAACAACAGATTAATTAGAACACCGTGTTGTGTTGTTCTAATTAATAAAGTGCATATCCAGCTGTCCCACGTGAAATCCATAGGAAAACTGATTACTTTAAACTCAATCTTTATGTTTGTAAGTGATTACTAGTGTGTTAGCTGAAAGATATTTGCCAGGTGACGAAAAGCAGAATGTGGAGTTGGGGGGTGAGGCGGGTTCCTGAAGTTGTATGTTAGTTCACTTTTTTCAGGTCAGTTTCCATAAACTGAAATTCCAAATTTAATTCCTCTTAAATTGCTAGCTGTTAAATTACTGGTCTGGTTTGTTTGGTTTTTTTCAGAGATCATCCTCTCAGTTCTGTGGTGCCAAAGGCAACAGTCTTATTTGTTATCTACAAATTTGCTACAGTGTGTTTCAGACCATCAATTTCTTAGGAGTTATTTTCAGATTATGCAAATTATCATTTCAATTTATGTTTCTTGATGTACCAATGCCCATGTTACTATGGTTGTTTCATGTTTGGCAGTCAATAAGCTGATATTTATTCCTATTAAATGAAAGGTCAAAAATAAGCTATATAAACAGTATTTGTTATAATGAAATTTTTCCCACTGTGAACTTAGGTAGTAAATATTAAATGTGTTAGTATTCCCCCCCTCAATAAAAAACAAACCAATAAACCAAAAAAACCCAAAAAAAAAAAAAAACCAAAAAAAAAAAAAAACACAAAAAACCACCAACCCACCCCCTCCCACATGTTTAGGAAGTTTATTTGATGAAGTCTAGTCATTCCTTGGTGTTAGTAAATTAAATTATGATCCATTAGCTAGGAAGTCAATAAAGTCTTACTCTAAACACTAAACTGAAGGTTAAAAAAACACACAGGATCAGAATGTTGGCATAATCTTTTTTCTTTAGGATCATTTAGGATCAAAAGTTATTGCTGAAGTTAGCAACTTCTTGAGTGCTTTGGATTGTTTTGTTCACCTCTTTATTAGTTATTAGTTATTGGTGGACAGCAAGCTCTCCATGAGCCAGCAGTGTGTCCTGGTGACCAAGAAGGCCAACGGTGTCCGGGGTGCATTGGGAAGAGCAGTGCCAGCAGGTTGGGGGAGGTGATCCTGACTCTCTACTCAGCCCTGCTGAGGCACATCTGGAGTGCTGTGTCCAGTTCTGGGCTCCTCAGGACAAGGGAGACACAGAGCTGCTGGAGCTGGTCCAGCAGAGGGTGACAAAGATGATGGGGGACAGGAGCATCTCTCAGGAGGAAAGGCTGAGGGAACTGGGCCTGCTCAGCCTCGACCAGAGCTGCCTGAGAGGGGCCCTCATCAGTGTCTTTGAGTACCTGAAGGGAGGGTGTCAGAGCGTGGATCCAGGCTCTGCTCAGCGGTGCCAAGCAATAGAACACAAAGCAATGGACACCAACTGACACGCAGGAAGCTCCACCTGAACATGAGGAAGAAATTCTTTCCTGTGCAGTGACCAAGCACTGGGACAGATTGAACAGAAGGCTTGTGGCGTCTCCCTCATTGGGAATATTCAAGAACCATCTGCACACACACGTGCAATCCTGTGCTACGTGCTCTGGGATGACCCTGCTTGAGCAGGGAGGTCAGACCAGATGACTCCCTCTGCTCCCTTCCAGCCTTATCCATTATGTGATTTTACTTTCACCATGATTGTGAAATTACTATAATGATTTGTAAAACCCCCTTCTTCAAATTGTGTTTGAATTGCATCACCATGTTAAATAAAAACATTACTTTATCATATCCATAGTGCAATCTGACACATTTGAGTCAGCAATTTGGTGGGAAAAATGCTTTTGGTGACTGTTCCTATTTGGCATACTGACAAATTTATTGAGAGTCTGGCTCAATAAAATCAGTGTGTTTCAAGTCTTTCAGCAAATGTCTAAGGGATTATGACTGGAGCAATCTGATGTGCAACAGCACTTACTGCAAGACAGAAATAACTTTAAAAAATAAAGATTTTGAGGGATTGAAAAGTTTATTTTTCTCCCTGTGGATTTTTCAGGCCACTAAGGATTTGGTCGTTCTATTATTAAAACAGATAGCAAAATCCTCATTTATTTTGGTGGGATGAAACCCAAAAAGAAAATGTAGTTCTGTGAAAATACCAAACCTGTAATACAAATATAGCAAATGTAAGTTATTATAATATTTATCTAGTTTGTTGTGGGTTGTTTTTTTTTTTTTTTTTGATAGTAGTTGAGTATCTTTCCTAAGGGCTTTTTTTGTCTCTTTAAGGCAAACCAGAGACTCAAATATAAAATCCAACACATATCCTTATTACAGTTTGTCACAGCTGAAAGTCTTGAATGCAGAAATAAGGGCACTGATTACTATAATCTATACATTCATTTTCTTCCATCCCCGGTTCTCTTCTATGAGTGATATTGGTCAACAAATAAGACTGCCAGCTAAACTTACAAGATTGCTGTTTAATCCCTGATACAATTTCAGAAAAAAATTATCAACCTGAATAGTTATTATTTGAAGTATAGAACTAACTGGCTTTACACAGCCAGAAATAGAATTATCTATTTATTCAGGTAAAAATGACATGTTAAGTAGTCAGAGTACTGTGTACCTGCCACAGAGGTATCACACTGAAGGATTTAATTATTTTGAGTAGTGAATTGATCATTTAAACTGAACAAAGGATTGGGAGCTTGTAGCTCAGCATCACAATAGGAAGAATCAGAATAAGCACAACTAGCATCTATTCACGTAGTAATCAAAAGTTTTTATTTATGCTTTTGAGCTACTGAGCCAGAAATAAATTAATTCCCATTGCTAAACCCATGACCTCATTCCCAAGATTTCTGATCACTGGTGTTAAGAAGGAAGAGGTCAAGAGAATTCCACATGAAAAGGGATGTGTGTATGTTGGGGAGAGACTATTTTTAAAATCAGGATAAGGAAAGACCATATACACAAAAATGAAGCAGTTTGCACACATGGATTTATCATTGAGAAAACCCTGAGAATGTATGCAAACAGTGCTATAGTCTTTAGTCTGTGCAAAATTATTTTTAATTGAACAACAGCTAATAAGGCTTAGGCTGCACAGCTGAAGGAGCAGAATAGTGCTTGCAATTGTTCTGTCTAAATAATTCAACATCAGTAGTCACTTTTAGGGAACAGCCTTTATAGGAGCACTCAGAGTGCAGAAATATCATGTAAGTACAGTTAGAAAGGTTAGAAACAACATCATCCCCATATTGGCTCTGTCAGTGCAGGAGTGATAAAGAACACACAGCAAGCAGTGAACATGTTAAGAATTTACCAGCTGCAGCAACTGTTGTTGCAGAACTTCAGTTTCTCTTCAAGCTAAATGCACAGTTCCTTCTTAAAGGAAAGGGTAATGAACAAATCACTTTCTCAGACCAGTCACATGCAGTGTCACAACCAGCAAAACAAGCTCTTTGTCAAACCCCCTCATAAATCTCCTTCCTAATGAGTTTACTTTTGCCCAAGTTCTCATCTGCACAAATTGTCTAAATAATCTTTTGGGAAGAAAGATGGGCTACATCCTCTCTTCATTAAGCGTCTAACTTTAGACAGTCATTCATGCCTTTAAAGGGTCTAAAGAAGTGAGCTCAGGCCACCCATTTATTCCTTAAGAAGCCCAGTTCTCTGTCATATGCTCCCATCACCTATTTGCAAGTCATATGTGAGATTTGGCCCCCAGACCACCTCTAAAGTGCACTCAACGTATGGCAAATCCTTCGACAAGCAACTTCTTTAAGCATATTTTAAACTGTATGCACATAATTTTTTATTTCTGCTTCATCTTATAGAAAGAATTTGGAAGTTGAAGAGTTTTTCATAAGTAGTTATTTAAAATACAGTGAAAGTAGCCATCTGTCTTGTTTCCATTTTATCCTGTTGCCTTATGAACCCACATTTTATGGTACTGGCTATGAATATTAGACAGAACTGTATAACTAAGGGAATTTAACAGGGGAATTAGGTAAATAAGAGAAAAAATAGCAGCAGGAAAAGTGAAAATTAAAATAGAAGAAAAGACTGGGAGACTGGAAGAGAAAGAAGGATAGGATATGGAAAAAGAAAAAGAAAATGTAGAAGCAGTGTATTGTTGTTACTATTAATAGCATATTGTGATTAGCTATCCCATAACTCTCCAACCGCAGAGAAGCTGGGACTATTTCAGCCCACTTTTCATATCTCTACTACTTGGCAGATACTATTGAACTCAAATTAACATGACAAATGAAAAAAAACCTTTATTTCGGAATGCCTAGTCCTCACATATGACAAGAACAGTGGCTAGAGATGCAAATAAATGAAGAAAATTGAAAAGGAACAAGAAAGGCTTGAATAATTGCTGCCAATAATCTGATTAAATGCTTGAACTTTCTCATCTTGTACGTGTAAACTTGTACTTTGATTCAATATAATACTTGTCTACATGTAAGAACTGTATGATTATATAATTAGCTAGAATTGCAGTGATACTGATGTGTTACGTCCTCCGTCATACAGGGAGAGTTTCATTCCAATTGCATTTTAACAGCAAGAGAGATCTCCCAAAATCCCCAGCTCAAAGAGCTGCTCTCCCTTTAAAGCCTGGACAAAGTTCAAATCCAGTCTAAAATCCTACTTCTTTGCTAAACAATCTGGAGGTTGTGGGAAATATTTTTCCATACTTTCGTGTCTTTCTTTTTTTTTCTCCCAAATGAACAATGGGTTGTTATTAAGTGCCAGGTGTTCACAGTGGCGGGCATGTGTGACTCTAAGTCCTGTTTTCAGATACATAAAACAATGTCCTATTACACTATCATACAGTCTCTCCAGGGGAGAACATGTACACAAGGCAAAACAATGGAATTTGAGACTGATTCTTCAGAAAGGCAACAGGCAGATTTTACAGTTTGATAAAGTCACGGCACTCCCAGTAAAGTAAAAGGAGGTCATATCTCTCATCAGAGGACAGAATATCAAAATCTTCTTTTCCCTTCTGCTTACTGTTATAAAAAAAACCAAACTCATCTCAAACGGAGGGATTTTTATTAGGAATGGAATTTCACTGCTGTGCATTGAGATAAAGATATAACCTTAGGTTCATAATTTAGAGAAGCGTGTGAAAGGGATGAAAAGAGGCTAAAATGATCATGATTTTATTGATACATCTTATAAAACACAATATTTTGGTATCCAAAATAATAACTCTGGGCTGTAACTTGTGGATTTTTTCTGCTCCATTTCTTCTTGTGGTGTCATTGAGCTGGATGTAAGAAGACTGCAAAGAGTACATATTTCATAGGTTGGACCTGATGATCTCCAAGATCTTTTACAATCTAGTTGATTCTGTGATTTCATTTAGGTAGCCTTTAAACCCTTCTTTGCACAGGAGCATGGAAGTACCTAGAGAAAGCTACCTGCTTTGGGAAAACAGAAAATATTTATGAAAATAAAGGCAGCCTTGAGATACTCAAAATTTATATTTCTTTCCTCCCCATTCTCAGCTCAAGGTAGCCAGTGTCATGTTACATTTCCCAAATGTTCAGCAAGTGCAATTGGCATAGAGTAGATAGTGTTCCTGAAACATCTTGTTTCAGGAACAGTAGGAACTGTGTAACTTTCATTTTCCAATAAATCCCACAATTTTCAAGTACTAATAAGTAGGGAAGTAAATACCACAAAGAGGACTAGCAGCTTTACTGGAAGAGCAAGCTTTGGCAGAGAGGACAGCATCATTTTCCTAACACAGAAAGTAAGCACATCAGGGAAATGAGCAGAGGAAAAATCCACTTTCACTCTCAATATAAGCATAACCCTAGAAAAGTGATAAACTATTATCCCAGTCATCAGGTGCAACTAATCAGTAAAGACTGTGATGGTAGAGTGCTAGAGTGACATAATTTTGAATAATTTTGAAGTATTCATCTGTTTGGAGGAAACATTTCTGAAATAACACTCATGTAGTCTGGCTACCTGAATGCAGAGGGAATTATTATGAGGCCATCGAGCTCAATTCTGTGTGGTAACGTGAATATCTGAATGTTTAAATGTGCTCCTTAAAATTCCAAATTAAAGTCAAAACAGAGCTACTGCCATAGTCCCCATAATAATCCCATCAGCTGGGATATGAAGACAGTGATCCTGCAGTTTTTTCTAATACAGAGTTCCATGAACAATGAGACCATTAGATGCGTGGCTGCAAGTGTCATGGCCCTGCATAGATGTTCCCGGGTGCTGCTGCTTCTCCTGGTCTTCTGCAGAGTCCCATCACAGCTCCTCCCTCCGTGTCTCACCTCCAGGCTTCATAGGAGGTGTCAGATTTCAAGTTGCCATGGCACTGCTCTTGTGAGCAGCTCTCCCTTTGGCACACTGAAACTGCTTTGTGTTATTGGGAGTCAATCTTTTAATCTGTTAGTGTTGCAGATGTTTACAAGAGAAAAGGGCAGAAATTTTCAAAGCAGTGATACATTTCATTTTGCAGTGTTTGTGTGCCTGAGATGAATAGGGGGTTTGGGTTTTTTTTTCTGAGGGAGTGGTTTGTTTTATAGACTTTGGTGTTTTTTGTCCATGGCTTCCTCGGTGTTTAGGAATGAGTTTTGTTTAGATAATGGTAGGGAATAGGCTGCAAAGTGAATTCTGCATGCTCACAGGTGTGCAAAGAAGACCCACAAGCAAAACAGCAGATGTTCCCCTGGGATGCATAGGCTATGCAAAATTCTCACGACATTTCTGTCTTATGTGGCACTGCACAAGGAGTTAGGGGAAAGTGAGCAGGAGAAATGATGCAAGGGAGAAACTAGGATGCCACTCTTGTGTGTGCTCAGAGGTTTGCTCTTGCTGGGATCAAAAAAGCTGTCAGGGAAGCATGTGAACCTGTGACTACATGTACCCAGTATTGCTTAAAACAGCACCTAACTGCTGGGGACCACAGGTAGTAGCCTGGACTAGAGGTTGCAAGAGGGGCTGCTCAATAGCCCAAACCCCAATTCCAGTGGGCAGCATCCAGGAAAAGCTTAAAAGAGGTAGTGTGATATTGAGTCCAAGCTGTTACTGCTTCTGAAGATGTGAGGCTCTCATGGCTAGAAAGACAACCAGAAAGAGTTTGTCTTCAAGTAGCACAAGGGACATAAGCTTGTACTTTCTGCAGACAAGCCTTGAGTAACAGATGGGGATATGTACAGCTGTAGCAAAGCGTGTTTCTCCAGTAGTACTTCTATATTACCAACAACTATGTGGTCACCAAGAGCCTCAGTGAAATGATGGAAACAGATGGAACATGTCAAGATTTATGAAGAGATAATCCAGTTGATCTCCCATGTGTAAAAGGTTTAAAACCCTTTCAGTTTATAATCCACTCCAAGAACATGATGCACAGCTATCATTTTTCCTTGCAGGGGATACATCCTGTTGTCTGAGGCAGGCAGTCATCATCCAAAAGTTAAATAACTTGTTGGGAATCATCAAGTACTATTCTTATCAGATTTCTACAACAGTAAGTGACTATTAAAAGTTTCTTGATTGATGTCGAGAGAGGTGTCTTGCTGCTGCAAGGTGTTTTGCAATTACATTGAGTTGTCTACTGTGACTCTGTAATTAAGGATTTAATGTAGTGATCAGAGTAAAATTGTTATCTCCTGGGAGATCTGATTAGATGACTGCTGTAATAATTTTCATCTGTTTTGTAAACAGCTATGTTCTTTGCCCACATGGAATATATGCTTTGGGTATGTCTCACAGGAATCTGCTTCACACTTTGAAACAGAATAGTTCCATTATTTAAAATGTTGTATTTCATAATTTGTTTTATTTAAACATTAGATAATATCTCTGTTAAGACTCTCTTGCCATCTCAGTTTTGCTGTTACTTTTCCTGTGTGCCATAGGAAACACTGTCAAATAAGGTATAATGTTTCGTTAGATGATGAATGATCACAGCTATAACCAAGCCACTGGATTGTCACAAATGTCATAGTAAGAAGTCCTAATCATATAAAAAAAAAGGTCCAATTTTACAATCAAAGTGAAAGGTTTTGACTGGCTTGACATTTTCCCTGTTGTTGATAATAATACTGGAGTATAAAAGGCAAAATACGAATGTCTAGTGTTAATCAATTTCTTTCAGAGTTGTGGGTTACATTACACAGGCTTTATGGTTTTCCATTAAAACCAATAGGGTTTTTTCTTTGACTCCAGCAATCACAGGACTTAGTCCCTTGTGATTTTTCTCCCTGTTTTCTAATCACTAAGCTACCTCACATGTTGAGCGAAGCAGTGCGGTTACACCATTACTCTGCCTAAGTAAACTGTGCATATAATTGAAACAGAAACTGCTCAGTAAGAAACTGCCAAATTAATCTCTAGTCTCCTGTTATGGAAAAAGAAAAAAAATAGTTTGAGATACTGTCATTACCATTGCTGATGTCATGACTTCTGTTCACAACTACCATTACATGAGCATGATTGCTGCAATTTCACTGCTGAGAAGTCGTGTTACCAGACTCATATTGTAGTGGGCTGTTGAGCAGTTTCATAGCACATTTCTTTCTTCTCTGTGACACAGAACAATACAGAACTAGTAGTGCTATTAGTGTAAATACAGCCATCTCCAACAAAGGTAGCAGAATAAATGATTAGCAGGCCTGCTGGCAAAGAACTTTCAATTAAAGGCACACAAGTAAATAAAGCACAAGCCAGGGAGGCATCTGCTCACAGGTGGAGTACTTCCCAAAACAAATGGGTTTTCAAGGCCATTTCAAAGAAGGAAAGGAAATGAGAATAAGCTTTTATTTTTTTGCAGTTTCTTATTAAGTGGCATATGCAGTATTTTTACAAAAAGAGGTGAAGTAGGAACTGGGTAACTCATTAATCTCTGACAGAGCTGTGAATATGGAAAAAGGTGAATAAAATAAAAATGCAGATGTGTGGTGGTAAGTTGTCAGTTTCTGGTGAATTTTCATGTGAATATTATTAGACTTCAGCATTAGCTCTGGATCTCATGCTTGTTAGTTTATTCAGCATTTTCCTAGATTATGCACAAGATCTGAAATTAATCAGAAAACCAAACTATTCACTGACTTTAGAACAAACAAAACTAAAACTGTGGTGTTCCTGTAGATCTGCTTAGGTAATGATCACTGACTGAGTGTCAGGGATGCTTCTAACCACGAGTAAGTCAGAGAAGATTGTTACATCCCACCTTTATTCTCCTAGTAAAACACACAGTGTATCTTTTGCAGGGTCATGAGAACAATGCATTCAATCAGTCAATATGAGAAAATAATTTCTCAGACAAAAGAGGAAATGTGGGAGGTTCAGAGCCAATGCAGTTTTTAGCTGGGTTAGATGGTCAGAAGTATCCAAGGAACCTGGAAAATAAGCTGGAGCAGTTGCCTGGCTGACCTCTATGGGGGCTGCAGTGTGGCATGGATAGTTCAGGAGGAATAGCCCATGTCCTTCTTTCTTTGGGCATTCTGGCAATTTCAGGAAGTAATTCATCTGCTACCTGTGTACCCTCCTACTTCATCACCTTGAAATCTTTGAATAAAGAGCAGGATACATGTTTAGAAAGTATGATAAGTATTTCTGTTGCCCTTTCTTCATAGGTGTTGCACTTTAAATGTCACTGGTGTGAAGCAAGTACAACATATGACTGGTATGTTACAAAGAATAACTGTATTTTACAATTTAAAATACATAATTTTCCTAATACATTACTTTGGTAGCTATGCCTGCTACCTATGGAAAGAAGGAGTTCCCTGGGAAAAAAAATTATCTTCTCAATGTGATGTTGCTTCTGTATTTAAACTGTAGTTTGTATCTGGGGAGGGGAGAATACAGAGAAAATAGGTAAGAAAGGGAGCTATTTTTTTATTAGTATGTCGAGGATTTTGCACTGTTTTTTTTCAAAAGACCAGTTGTTCATCACAAATGTGAACTATTTTAAAATGCTGTGGGCTGGACACTTCAACCATTTGCTCACAAAGCATGTTTTAATAGCATTCATGCAATTACTGAGCTTTACAGAAACAGCAACCAGTGCTGACCAGCTAACCAAAAAGTAATCTCTGTACATGGAGGTGAATATAAAGTTTTTCCACATTTCCTACAGGATTCTTATCTCACAGCTAATCACACAGATCAAGTAAAAATGGAATTTAATTGACGTCAATTCACTCTAGAATCTTAATGTAGCCAGAAAATATATGCCTAAGCAGCTTGCTGATCTTAATGTTTTCTGTGATCTCTTATCTCTATACACCTAAATTGAATAAGAAAAATAAGGAAATATGCTCAGTAATATATTCCAAATAAATTCTGCCTCAGAAAGCTGTATGTAAAGAGTAAGGAAAATTAGTTGTTCTCTCCCAAATTTGCCCTGAACCAAGACTGTTGTCCTTCCCTAAGCAAATCTGTAAATGAAAAGGTGGTAATCCTAGTTTGCTACATTAAACTTTCTCCCTTGTTTGGCGCTACTTCTAACATATTGGATGCAGCATTGTGCTGAAGAATGCATTTGTGGTAATAGGAGCATTAAGTGCTAATACTGTATAAACACAATATCTCAGCAAATAGGAGGTAAGGACTATTCTGAACTGGAAGGGGCCCACAAGGATCACGTATTAAAGTAGCCAGCCTTTCTGCTTTAAAATGTTAAAACCATTCTTAAAGTTATAATTGCTATAAAATTAATATGACATTTCATACTGTCATTAACCCTCATTAACAATACTTCTTATCTGATAATTTATCCTGTGTGTAGTTCACAATCAGAAATCCTCTGGTAGTATGCAAATGTATTTTACACTGTGGAGTGCAAACCGCAGGAGTCCTCATACCACTTTGAAAAATCTAAATGTGATGCTGTCTGCTTCATCACTTTTCTCAGGAAAGCACTGCTTCTTCATGACCCAGGCAATTCTGTACTGAGAATTATGGGCTGCTTTACTTAGGACACACCCATGTAAGTTTGCAGCCTAGCATTATTTGGGTCTGCATTTTTGTGCTAATATTCCTCTTTATTTTTAATTTTGAGTTTTTATTACCAGTCACATCACTTACTGTACTTTCTTGTTTTAGCTGAGATACTGAAGTACCAATGGAGCCTGAAAAATTTGTTTCTCTCTTTCCAGGCTGGGTGGGAAGCACAGTCTCACGAGAACAATGAGCCCTATTTTGGTATCCAAAATCACTTAAATAGGTCAGGAGGAGACCCAAACCTATGCATTGTATTTCTCAGAATGAGAGAATCACAGACTGGTTGACACTGGAAGGAATCTCTTGAGGTCATCTAGTCTAGCACTCCTGCTCAAGCAGGGCCACCTAGAGTGCTGCTCTGGATCATGTCCAGTTGGTTTTTGAATGTCTCCAAAAACGGAGACTCCATAACCTCCCTGAGCAACCTGTGCCAGTGCTTAGTCAAACTTACAATATGAAATTGTTTCCTGATATTCAGAGGAACCCTTCAGTGTTTCAGTTTTTCATTGTCTTTTGACCTGTCACTGAGCATCACTGAGCCTGGCTCCATCTTTGTATTTTCCCTTGGGATGTTTGTATCCATTGATAAGATTCCCCTTCAGCTTTCTTTTGTCCAGCCAAACAGCCCCAGCTCTTCCAGTTTTCAGTCATCAGATACTTCTGGTTGCTGCAATCAAGGATCTTTGCGAGTGGCCTCACAACGATGTCAAAGCATGTGGAACTTCTATAAGTCCAGTTTAGTAGAGTATTACCTGACATGATTCTCTTCTGAAAATGGTACATCTCTCTTGCTCCAGACTTCTACCATGGTCTCTGCAACCTGAGAGCTCCAAAGGCCAAACTCTCTAGTACAGACTGAGCATCATTCAGCAATTTAGCCTTTTCCATGTCCTGCATAACCAGGTTGCTTTTTGCAACAGCCCCTACCTTTTCATCCTCTATGTATACTTATACATACACGTACATATACAATATATACATATACTTATTGTATGTGCTTATTAAATGTACTCACCCTTCTTATCTTTGACATCCTTGATGCATTAAAATATATTTGGACTTTCGGTGTCCTAATTCTCTCCTTGGATGTTTGGACAGTATTCTGCGTTCCTCTAAGTTTATCTGTCCTTGCTTCCACCTTCTATATGTTTCCTTTTTGTGTTTGAGTTTGGCCAGAAGCTCTGTGGTCATCCATGCAGGCCTCCTGGCATTTTGCCTGGAGGCACTGCTTTTGAGTTTGGAGGAGGCAACCCTTGAACATTAACCAGCTACCTTGGGCCTGTCTTCCCTTCAGAAGACCATCCCATGGGACCCTCCAAACACATCTTTGGAGAGGCCAGAGTCTGATCTCCTGAACTCTAGAGTTACAATATTGCTTTTTACCCTCCTCACTGGCCTCAGGAGCCTAAGCTCCACACTCACATGGTCACTGTAGGCAAGGCTGTTCTAGAAACTCTCGATCACACAGACATCTTAAGACACTCATTCACGACATTTTCAGATTCACATTTCCAAAAAGTCCCTAGTTATTAGTGAATATAAAATCAAGCAGAACCTCTTTCCTTGTTAGCTAAGCTGGTTTTGGTTAAATTTTATTCAAAATGATCTTTCAAATATCGACATTGCAGACATATTCTGACTGCTAAAGCCATTTTCTTGTGTGATCGTTCAGATGTCCTCTGGGAGTCGGAGTGACACCATGCAAGGCTGTAACCCCTGGGACCGAAGCCCCTTTGCAGCGAGTGGCTCCAGTGAACCAATGGTGTCCTGTCTGACTCTCTCACACCTCACACCCACACTGCCTGATAAGTTTCTCTTCCTAGCTTGACCCTGGGCTCCCATAGCAGAGTGAGACCTCTGGTTCCTCTGAGCAATAAATTGTGGAGAAGTAACAAAATAAGAGCACAGTCTGGGTGCCCCAGGAGGGACCCTAAATAAAGGAGTCCCTGACCCTGGCAGTCTCTTCCCAGGGTCACTCTCTTCACCCAACCTTCATGTCCTTTTCATGTGCCTCTTGGTCCAGTGGTTTCATTTAGTCTGGGCTCTTCTCACTGTTCACTGGGCCCTGCAGAGGCTCTGGGTGGTGGCTGGCATTCCAGGACTGCAGCTGTTTCCCACCAGCCAGGGCACAACCTGCAGCTTGCACTCCAAGCTACCTGCACTAGGTGTGTTCTGCAAGATTGATGATCTTTATTTCAAGATGTCATGTTAGTAGATGATTGTAATTGTTGAGGCAGATCAAGTCAATGTGGGGTGCTGGGGAAAGAGGTTCCTGACAGGAGAACTCACCAGTGGTACTTGTCATGGGCAAAGGCAGCCAATTTCCAGCTGATTGTCTGTATCTTGCATCTGCAGGAACTTACTTCCTAGGACTTATGGGGCTTACAGGAATCTTTCCAAAAATCTGTGTTTAAAACGTTTCTTCAGCTAAAGAAAGAAATAAAATGGCAGATAAAGCTAGTAAAAAGAGGGAGAAAGCATAATTTTTCTAACACAGGAATACATTATGACTATACAGAATGAAAGAACTATGTATGTGAATCAAAGCAATGTGTGCTTTTAAAATTTGATACCAAAAAGATTAGCTAAGTAAGTCTGAGCCTTTCTCAGGGGGTAAGTCAGCTTCCTCAAGAGAATTCACTGGTGACCAACAATCCTTCATTAAATAAACCACTGTTGACCTGGGACAATGTTATTGTACTTTACAATACTGATAAGCTTGCCAGGCATGAACTACCCTAGCTGTGTAGGCGCCAAGCAAGTACAACAGGTAAGCAGCTCTTTACTTCTCTGAAAGCAAAATGGATACCCATATCCAGTCTATAAAAATATACACTTGAGGACTTTTTCTCATCAGGCCTCCAAGAGGCTATTTTTACAGGGGAAGAAGTTTTTGAAGAAATCTATTGTGATGTTTATGTAATCAGCATCAGTTTTTATTACTTATTTTTCTAGTAGTTATTTTAAATAGTAGTTTTATTTAAAATAAATTCCCTGCTAAGACATGTAATATATTTACATGAAGATATTTCTAGAAAAGGCCTTTTCTGCCCTGGCCCCAATGTTACTTTCATTCCTAGTTTCACACCTGTCAAAACTGACTTATTACAAACTACCAAATGATTGCATTGCTTGGACTCAGGAGGAAAATGGTTTTTGTTATTGCAGCAAGAATATTTTATGAATTTTTGGTCTAAATAAAATACTCAGCTCACAATTATGTGAATACAGGAATTGATAAATAATAATAATAATATGTTTGTAAGTCAAACTGGATTAGAAGAAACCCCATAAAGTCAAAGTATGGCTCAGATCAAGAAAACTTCAGATCAGGTTATTTAAAGGACAACTTCATATTCTTGTTTAGATAAATGTGAGATCTAAACCCCTCTGTATTTCCATGTGAATGGATACATGCAAGTAAACAAGGTGATCACCAAACTGTAGCTGAAATGCAGCAAGTAGATTTATTTCATTGGGTCACTAACTGAAGAATCCCTACACACCTCTGTGCTGTAGAAACACAGGAAAGGGGGTTGCAGGCACAGTTAGACTTGGTCCTGCCCCAGCGGGGCAGGGGACCCACTGCCTGCCCTGGGATACCAGCGGGCCTCATACATGCAGTTCATCACAATGCTGTGCTTTCATGACCACTGAGATTTTTGATCTCTTTCCCAGCAGGACGCTCAAGACTGTGAGAGATGCCTCTTAAGTTTCTGATAGGTTCTGTATTATCTCTACAGAAGTTCTGCTTCTCGAAACAGAGAGAGGATAATCAGCGGTAAATATGTGAAGCTCCTCTCATTCTTAGTCTGCCCATCCACAAGATCACTTTGAGCAAACCTATCATCCTCCTCATCAAATCTTGCATTTTTAATCTTTTCCTCCCAATAATATTACTCTAGTTGCCAAATGCTGTATTAACTGAGATTAAATATGTTTTCAAAATACTAAGTGAAGTGAAGGATGTGGATGAGTTGACACAGGCAGGCATCCAGAACAGCCACAAACTCACGGCTGAAATGCAAAGAGTAAGTTTTTTACATTACTTTGCTAACCAGGTGATCCTAAGGTTGTGCCTGTGCAGAGGCAGTCAGTCAGGAGCACAGGCACTGTCAGGCTCAGTCCAGGCTGGCAGGTGGCAGGCAGTGGATCTGCTGTTTCCACCAGCTTCTCAAGGGCCTGCGCACATGTAGTTTACCATTACAGTTTTTTGTGATATCTGAACTTTGATCCTCTTTCCCCCAAATCAGGATTATTGAGCAGGTCTGTGAGACTGCCTTGAAGTCTCTCCAAACAACTATGCCATCCCTACACAGAAATTATATTTCTCAAAACAGACAGAAGATAAACAGCAGTATATATAACAAATGGGGTTCCCCACATCACTATTCTCCAGGCCTTGTCATTCCCAGCTACAAAGTCACTTGAGCTAATCTACCATCCTTCTCACCATTCTTCCATTTTTGACCCTTTTCTCCTAACAGGAGGGATTTTATAGAGTAGCCTTACATTTTGATTGATTTCTTTTTAAAAATATCAAAAATGCAATTGCTTCACAGCATAAATAAAAATCCAGGGCCTCAGAAAATACTGTGTTGGATCAGGTCAGTGTTTCAGCTCTGACCAAGAAGTGCTTTAGGTATCTCAAAGGGACACATTGATATCATTATCTTTGGAACAGTCTGCTATAAATCATACTATTCAGCAATCTGACTTATGCCCCCAAAACGTGAAGGTTCTTACATTTTTAATAGTAACCAATCTGCAATGGTGGATGATCATACTATTCATATTGATAAGGACAGTAGAACAGGACAACATTTTGCTCACTTGATACGGATGGTAGAACAAAACATTTTACTCTTATCAAATAAAGAGAACAGTGTAGTCTTGGAGAAGCAGACAAAACAGAAGTCATGCAAAACGTCAGCAGGATGCCAGCTCAGTTCTGCAAGTCTGACAAAGTAGAAGTTCTGCAAAACAACGATATTGCACTTACTCAAAAGCAAGGGTCAAGGAACAGCCATATTGAAAGGGCACTATATGCTGGAGACCACTAAAGAAGATCCCAAAGTACCATATAAGTACTTCCAACAAGGGGTGTGAATCTGTAAAGTAAAGGAATATATATGCATCTTGTAAGCAGGGGTATTTAATGAATATTCTATCAGTGTGTATGATAAAAATTTTGTTTACCCAATGCTAGGGCACTCAATTAAAGAAGATTAAGAACTAAGAAGATTCCTGATTTCTAATGCTCCAAACTACATTATAAAGTTTCTATCTGGCTGATTTCAGTATCAATATAAATGCATAAAATCCACAGAATCTACAGCATTTTCTGGACAGTCTCTCCATTCAAATCAAGTGCACAAGACAAAGTAAATACATTACCCGGCAGAAGTACATTAATAACTCATTTTCTTTCAGCTGCATGTCTGTTTTTTCTTTTTATAGGATCATAGACTGGTTTCGGTTGTGAGGAATACCCAAGATCATCCAGTTCCACCCTCAATACCTCTTGTGTTTTCTATCTGTCCTGAAATTAAGAACTATCCAAAGCTTATGATGATTTGTAAGGAACATCTTAGGATGTGTCCTATTCCTGCTACATCATGGTAGAGATGTCTGAAAGTAATAAGAGTAGTTTTATGTAAGAGCACATTACCAATATTAACTAGAAGTTGCAGCTGTGGTGATGTTTCTACTGTGTTCTGTATGCAGCCGAGTAATGTCCAGCACGCCATAGGTCAGTGACATTAAAACCTACATTTTGAGAGAGAACATTATAATATCAGGTAACGTAGCTGACTCATTACTTTCAAACAGTATAGGAGTTATTGCATAAAGAGGAAATCTGTGTTCCTTCTGTTTCCTCTGTTTTGATCTAGTATGCAGGTGGCTTTTCTCCTTGTCCTCCCCATGCATTAGCTGGGGCAGAGCCCTTCATGGTCTTGGAGCATACACCTCTGTTTTCAGCACATAAAGTCTGCCAAGACAGCTAGAGGCAGCAAAAGAAAAAACTAGGACAGATTTTAGAATTGGCTTTCAGAAAACTACTGTCGTTCGCATTGGAAATCTATAAAAGGGGTAAAGGTGTTAATTCTCCTAAGGAAAAAAAACATTAAAAAGGACCCAGTGAATCCCTCTAACCTGAAGAAAAGGTATGAGACTGGAAGATGGAACAAACCCTAGAAAGGCACAGATTGCAATTTTACAAGCAAGCATAAAGAAAACCTCATGCTCTTAAAACTTGCCTGGTTAACATCAGTGAGATAATCTATTTTAGTTTTCAACTGAGAACTGTGTGGCTGGACATGAAAATAGTGTGAGGGGGAATAAAAATCACAGAAGGCTCATTTTCGCTGTCTGTGCTGTACTAACAGGAGCTGCCCTTGGGGTGGTGCTCTGGCCGTTCTGCTGTGCTCCGGGAGGCTGTGGAGTCCTGCTGGGACAGCAAAGGGCTCCCTTCCACCCTTGCCATCAAACAAATCTTCATCCTTTTTAGTTTTCTTCTCAGAAACCTAGCGTGGTCTCTGGTATAGTAATTTACAAATCTTTTTCTATAGGTGCCTCTTTTGTTAGCAGCTTTTTACCATGATGAGTGTTATTTGATGTGTTTTTATTGCTGCAGGTCTGACTTCTCCACTCCCTCTTTCTTCATTGCTGACAAGTAGGGAAATAAAAGAGTCTGGAGAACATGAAACTAAAGCAATACTTCTGTGCAGTGTGGTGCTATGCACAATCCTTCTTTTTGTTCCTGGTTGTGTCATGGAAAGTTGCCCTTCTGTTTGCTGGATGGAGAGGGAGCGAGAACTGGGAAGGACGAGGTTAGCCAACTATCTTTCGTTTCAATACATTCCATCTCCTAATTATTGGTAACATTTGCTGGGGGGAAAAAATCTTTAGAGAACAGACTTTTCAAGTTTTTCCACTTTTTTCATCTCACCTTTTTAGCATAGAAATTCTCTTGACTTTGGAGGTAATGTGTGCCAGGTTCCTAATACTTCCCCATACTTCTGTTACATTGCAAAAGCAGGAAACGTTGTGTGGGTACAAAGGGTGCAAGAACACAAACATGGTTCTCTAAGCACTCTCAGGCTTGTGAGAACAATAGCATTTCTCTAGACTAACCGATCATGCTGTGTGTACACAATGCTTTCTTTCTCTCCTAAGTACCTACAACAAGAAACGGAACAAACTGTTTGTCATCTGAGTATATTAGTGTTAGCATAGCCAATTTTTCTATGTCAGAGCAAAGCTGTAGCTTATGCTACTAGAAACACCTTCCTGCCCACACATTAGAGAAACAGCAACTCCTTGGCCCAGAATGAAGCCCCAGGTTACAGTTTTCCAGCATGGAGTGTTTTTGCAGTTCAGCTGGTGGCAGTTGTTGTTAAGCACCACCTGAACTACAGGACGTCTTAATTCTCTGTCAGGAGAGAGCTTCATTCTACCTGAGTATGGAAACAACTTTAATGTTTTACCATTTTCTGTGTACTTTTCAAGGCTGCCAAATTGCCTAAACACACTGATCACTTTTATTTTGTCACACAAGACTCTTCCTTTCTTAATCATAACTTTTTTCACTCCTTCCTTCCTTCCTTCCTTCCTTCCTTCCTTCCTTCCTTCCTTCCTTCCTTCCTTCCTTCCTTCCTTCCCTCCCCTCCCCTCCTCTCCTCTCCCCTCCCCTCAGTTTTTCTCTGGAGGGAAAAGGCTTGGCAGGAATAGTAATTGAGTACTCTTGAGAACTTCCTCTGCTCTGGAAGTCAAGATTTTTCTTGTTTTCTTTCCACTGGTGAACAACCCACCCCTCAAATAATTTGTAGATAATTTCGTATTAGGACAATGCAGTCAGGATACAAATTACCAATGGCTGGGGGTTCGCTCTTTTTTTTAGTATGGTGTAGCTCTTCTTTATGGCTCCTGGGAGCTTGTATTTTCAGGTGGAACTAGATGCTGCATCTGCTTTGTCTTGGTTACAAGAGCCCCTCACTGCAGGAAACACCCCTTGGTCATAACAATTCTGTCTCACTGCAGCTCTGGGCATGTGCCACAGTAATTCACCCTTCCTCTTACACAGGTAAGAAAGGGCTCAGACCCCCTCCTGCTTCAGCAAGGAATATTGTATATATGTAATATATCAATTATCCTCTACAATTTTCTGACAAATTTTGTCTTAAAAATCAAATTTGTCTTTTTAAAGGGGAGTAGATAAGCACCTCCAGTAATTTTGGGCAATAATTTAGCTTCTGGCATCTCCATAGCTTCCCAATATCTGACTTGGCTTCTATCAGTTTGTCTCATTTTATAACTGTCTGCTTTTTACCATACAAGCAAGCTGCTAAGTCCTCCTGTTTCCTGTCTGGTAGATCTTGGCTTCAGAAAACCACGGCACAAGAAGCATAGTGCTGTATTCCTTGTCCTTTGGGCCTGCACAGACAACATCCTCTCAATGTGGGTACGTGGTGGCCTTGGTGACCTGGCCAGCCTGCAAGCCAAGAGAGACTCGGGAAAGCTTTTGTAATATAAACGACATTAGCTGAATGCATCAGAATTTCAGATTGATTTTACACAAGTTACTTTGAGGTCTTGTGTGACCATCCTGGACTGCCTTTCACAGCTGCTTTTCATGACTTTTCTGGTCTCGTAAAAATAGCCTGAGATTTTTTTTTTTTTTTTTTTTTTTTTTTTTTTTTCAAAAACAAGTTCATTTGCTCAAGGAAGTCTATATCTCAATCTTGTGTCATGAAGAATTATGCTACTCATGCAAAGGACATACTTACTTTGGAAGATTGATTTAAATATGTCTACCAGTATTTTCTCCTACACCTCAAATTATAACTCGTCCTCCCCTGCATGGAAAGGTTTGGCCATCAGATCATGTCCTCAACTCTTTTTTAACCACAAGAGAATTTGTGATATACTCATACAAAAAAAAAAAAAAAAGAAAAAAGAAAACTGTGAAGGACAGTAGGATGATCCACTTAGTTCTGCCCTTTCCAAACTAACATCTATGTAATGTTCCTGTCTTTCATTTTATCATTAAATGTATCACAAGTTCTCTCATCTGCAGTAAGTATATTGCATTCAGCAGATTTTGCTATAGGCTGGAGTAATACCCATGACATAAGTATCTTATACCTTTCAAGCCAAGTCTCTATTTCATCACATACATGACAAAACCCCTCAGCAACTGCTGTGGCATTGAGCTCAGCAGTGAGATCCCTGAAAATGCTGTGGGAGTTGTTACAAGACAGGCTGAGCCATGCTGGGAGGTCCTGGAAGTATGAGGTGTAACAACCAAGACTTTCTAGGTATTTATGATTTTGTCTTGCAACCTATTATTAAAAACCATTCTTTCTTTTTTTCCCTATTTTTTTTCTCTTTTCTTTCCCTTTCCTCTGCCCACCCCAAGACTTTTTGCTACTGACAGTGGTAATTTACATCTTCTGCAAGTTTGAAAATAAAGGCTTTTTCAATATACTGCTAGTTAAATAAAGATATTACTCTGACTTTCAAATATTTGAATGCATTGGGAAGAACACAGATTCAAAACAATTTTCTGTGAAGGAAGAAATTATGAAATTAAAACTTTACTTGAATTATAAATGTGAGCCTATTTTTTAACTGTATGAAAGAGCTGATGTGGATATGACATTTAAGTACAGGGACAAAAATAAGGGACAGCAGTAACATCCCATAAAAAAGCAGAGCAAAATATAAACTGAGAAAATTACCCAGTATTTCAGCAGGTACCCACAAACCACTAATCTCTTAAAGAAAATGCGCCTAGTACATGTGACATAGAAGGAATATTAATTTTAAGTAATGCGGAAATTAAAAGGAATTCACCTTTTCAGGGAAACAGAAGAAATGTTTTTCAGATTGTTTAAATTAATAGCATAGATGAAGTTATATTTGACGTTATTTGTTTTCAGTTGGTTTGTGGCTGGAAGAATGTTCCACCTAAGTCTAATTATATTTTTGCTTGGGTTCTGCTGCTCTTGAAAAACTATCTCATTATATCAGTCTTAAAAGAAACACTAAAAAAAATGAAGGGGTGGCAGCTTGTGTCATAGAGCTAACTAATGACAATAAATTCACAAGTATGCAGCCACAGTCCTTTGAGGACAGGAGCACACACCTGTCAGACAACTGGGCTACAAGATCACAGAATCAAAGAATATGCGAAGTTAGAAAGGACATGGAAAGATCTTTCAGTCCAGATCTTAGCCCTGCACAGGACATCACATGGTCACACCATGTGCCTGAAAGCATTGTCCAAACACTTCTTGAGCTTGTCAAGGCTGTGACCAGCTCCCTGGGGAGCTGTTGCAGTGTCCAGCCACCCCCCAGGCGTGGATGGCCTGTCCTACAGCAAAGGAAGATACAAAAATGGGAAACTGCATAAGGGTCGGATGATCCATGAAGAAAAATAGGCTTAGTATGTGCTAAGCACTTTTTACAGGAGGCACATGCAAAGCCAGAAGTACTGCTGTCAACGCTTTCTGAAGGAAAAAGCAGCATGCGGAGAAGCCCCCTGGCCCCATGCCCCATGAGAAGCAGGCTGGGACATCCCCTGTAGATCAGATACATCCTAAGCACATCACTGGCAACCTAGTGTGGAAGCAAAAGCCCAGATGTAGCTGGATTCAGGGACTGCTTACTTGACAGAATCAGAGGAAATTCCCATGTGACATCAATGATCCTTACTGCAGAGAGCTACTGCTGGCACCTTTTAACCGTGCTGTAGAAAATCAAAGACATATTTTGTTAGAAGACACCCCCAAGTGCCCGAGGTTAGGCACTACATGGAGGCTTTGCTATAGGAGAAGTTGTGATGCAATATATCAATTACCCTGTATGAGTTTTTGTGTGTGCTATAATGTAGGTGTTTTTTTCAGCACCAAAACAAATTAATGACATTCCACAATTTTAAAATATGGATTAATTTGAAAACCCTTCAAACCCCTATGGTTTTCTTAAATGCAATTGGGAAAATGGAGGAAGACAGAAATGAAGCTTGCAGGAATTAAGAGCTCAGAATGAATTCTAACATTTCAGGTGATTGTGTTTCAAAGTAACATATTCCTGATGATAGTAGTAGCACAGTGCTAGTGTCTATCTACACAATTCAGTTGAAAAGTTGGCTTGTTTCGTCTGGGGGCCCCTACAGCACACTGTACTTTGTGCATCAGGCCTGCAGATGTACAGGATTGAAAAGATCAGCTACTACTTTATTTTATGCTTAGGAGAAAAATTATTGTGGACAAGCTTTACAAAGGAGCAAAGGCCTGCTCGGACCCCTTCAACCAGGGGCAAATCAGCCTAAGGTCCCCTTTGCTCCTTCGGTACTTCTTCCATCTCCACATGCTCCTCTTTCTCCCACCTGCTGTTCCTTCAGCCCAGCTGGTCCCAGTGCCCCCACTCTCTGCCGACCCTAGTGCTAAGGCGTGGACAGGAGCGTGAGGAGCCACAATCCCTGACGCACAATCTGCCTCAGGAAACCTAGAGATTTCTGTCCTCGCCATGGCTCGCTGCTGGGAATTGCAGATGTTTGGGAATCCTGCAGGACAGTCAGGGAGACTTTATATGGAAGTCAAGCTGCTGCTGGAGGTGTTGGTTCAACAAACTATGCAGCAAGTATTGCTTCAAGATTTGACATGGCTGGCAGAATTTGCTGAGGTACCATGCCAGCAAGGGCAGGAGAGACAACCAAGAGAGAAGGAGGTTCAAGTCACTAAGAGTAAATGGGATCTTGTCAATAATGCTTTCAGTATGAGATACAATCATCCTCAACGTGCAGCAATCAATGTGCAGACCTGAAATAGTCTGATTTGCCTCAAAGGATCTTACTGGGTTGGACACCTATTGGAGAAGAATGGTTAAAAATACTGTAGACATTGCTGGGAAATATTGTAAAGTAAATATTGAGGAGGATAGGGCACTGAGTACATCAGTGTTTTCCATGTCATCTGTTACCAGGTCCCCTGAACCATTCTGCAGCAGGCTCATATTTTGTCCAGTCTTCTTTTGGCCCTTGATGAAATACCTGACTATACCTGAGTACCACACAGACTCCCTGAGAATGGCTGCTCAAAGTACAGAATGGCTGCTCTGTGTTACAGAATGGAAACCCCCTGCAAAGTGCAGCAGGAAAATATGCCATTCTATCTATGTATAATTTGCTGCTACAGTGAAATAATACAAGTTGTAAGCAGGATACCTTACCCTCTCTGCTGGTTTTATACTGCTTCTGAGGTGGGCTGTTCTCAGTGGCTTAGATGCACTCAGCAGCAAAACGGTTAAAGACAGCTGATTATTTTTGTTATGTTAATCATCTGTGTGCCTCATATATTGCACAGCCAACACCGTTCTGCCCTTTCCTGATAGTATCTGCACCCTTTTTGTGCAAAAACCCCTACACTGTGCCTGCAGTCACATGTATCTGACAAAAGTCTTTCAACTCCCTTCTTCTAAGCTTCCTTACCTACAAATTAGGACCTTCATCCTAAATGAAAGGATGAGAGAAGGATAATTCCCGAATACAGAGTAGCTGCCAAATCTTGCTGACTTCCCCATTTTGATGCTCCTCCTCCACCCTCCCTGCCTCACACCTCCTCACCCACATAGGCGAAATACCCTGGAGGATGTTTTTAATGCATGTGCGTATAGACTCTAGTTAACAGATGGATTTTTTTCTGTCATTGAATGAAAGCACTGCAGATGAAGGAGTCTATATTCTTCCTCCCTCTTCCTAAGTGCAGACTCCAACCTAGGAATTGCCAGTGGAACTTCTTCTCTTGTACATGTGTTGTGGACTGTTGTTTTTATTAAGATCCTCTACCCTCACTGCTGGTCTTAAAGCAGCCTCACAATGAATGCATCCAGCAGGTTCCCTTCAACTGCTTTTCAGAAACAGAAAATATTTGGGAGGGTTGATGTTGTCAGTGTTTTCTGCTGCCAAAAGAATCATGCCGTGTGCCACAGATTCCCTTGCAAGTCCTTGTTCCTGGTTAGGGGCCTGTTCCAGCAGTGTCAGAACAGCAGAACACCATAATGCATTGGGGTCACTTTGGCTCACTGCTCTCCATTTAAATAATTTAACTGGGGCTAGGCTACTGTCAGGGATTGGTATTCTGCTCTGGACTCTCATCCCTTTACTAATAGCATTGCATTTCATTCTGTGCTCCATTGTCAGGCTTTAAGAAATCAACAACATATCTTGTATTGGTGCTTTTATTGTTTGCCATGATTTTTCACGTTCTCTTTACATTTCAGCCTGGGTGCAAACAGTGATTGAGAAAGGGTCCAATGCATTTAGGTGCATGTAGGACCAGAATCTGCTGGGACTGCTGCAGTGACCTCCAGGCACAGGGGCACTCAGAATCTACTCATCAAGTAACTACTCAGAAAGGAGAGACTGAGTCCACAGTCTGTCAGGAGCAGTTTTCTCATCCCATCTCTTTCAAGAATTTGATCAATTAACTGAGGTTTGGGAAACAGACTTTGAAGCAAACAAGCAGACTTGCCATGTTTGCATGCTCACTCACAGACATGGGCACTGCTCATGATGTGGGTTTATAAAGTATCCTGATTCAAGCCCAGCTGGAGATTAAGCACCATGCAGCCACTTGCTCAGTGTCCCCTCTAACCCCCACCCCAGTGCAATGAGGAGGAGAATCAAAGTAAAACTTGTATATTGAGATAAGAAGGATTTAATAAGAAAAAATAAAGCAAAATGCAGTAATACTGGCAGATAATAATGATAATAAAAAGGGAAAAACCAGGTGATGCACAAATCAAGTACCCACAACCCACTGACTGGTGCTAGACCTGAACCCCAATCAGCCCTCCCCCTTCTGGGTAACTCCCCCAGTTTACACACTGGGCCTGACATCCTGAGGTGTGGAATATCCCTTTGGGGACTTCGGGGCACCTGTCCCACCTGTGCTCCCTCCCAGTTTCTTTTGTGTATATCCTCAGTGGCAGAGCATGAGACAAGGAAAAATAATTGAACTAGGATAAACACAGCTTAGCAAAACCGAAAATATCAGTGTGTTATCAACACCATCCTCATTCTGAAATCAAAACACAGCATTTTAGCAGCTGCTGAAAGGAAATTTACTCTACCCTGGCTGAGACCAGGACATAAGACAAGATTTACTTTTTCTATATAAACAAATACCTGTAATAAGCATCATAAATGGGTTTTCATTTTATGAATTCTGAGTTTACACCAGTTGTCCTAATTTTGATAGACAATTTTTTCAGGTGAGTTTAATGTACACAAGTAATGTCAGATAAGAACATCCTGGGACAAGTTTCTTCCAAGAGACTGGTTAACTGTTAGAGCCAAACACAAAATGAAAAAAAATTGAAACAGCGAAACAGCTTCAATTTTAGGAAATAGAAATTGATTTCAGGCTTGAGTTGCTGAAGTTAGCTACAAAGCATGTACTGGGAAAACTAGGGACTTTTTGTGTCCATCTAGATAAGCTTTTGCTACTCTGATGAAGTTAAAAATTTAGCCTGGCTTACTGTTTGTCTTGTAGAAGTGAGTAACAGGTCTGACATAATACAACTGCCTGGGAAATGAATTATTCCTCCCCTTGCTGGTTCCTCTGGCTGGAGTGATGAAAGATGATTCTGGTAAAGCCAGAAAACATGTATTTTTACTGAAGGAAACCTAAACCACGAGCACAATCTGTTTTCTCCAGAGAAACTATCAAATTATTCTAACTTTAATCTTTGAAAAGTTTCCAGGTTTTATCTACCAGCTGTTCAAATTATACTTCTAAGTCTCACTTACCAAAGTAAAAAAAACTAAGAAAACAAACAATTTTATTTGAATTTCTGTGATCTATTACTATTTCACAGCTGATGTTTTTTCTCATTTAAATTCCAATCTCATTTATTTTTCCCCTTTGTCTTTAATTATTATAGAAGAGAGGAAAATAAATTCACAATAAACTGCTTTACATCCTTTAGTGTCCATGTTTTTACTAGATAAACACATCCTTTCACAACAATAGAAATCATTACATCTATGAGGTTCTGTATAACATAGGGAGTATTGTGATTTAGTTATAACACTTATATTCTTTTCAATGTCAGTTGATACACAAATGGGGTATTCTGTTTCTTCGCTTCCTGCCTACATTTTGTTCATGTTGCAGACTTCAGGGTTGCTGGCATTACATGTATAGCTAAAATTATTTCATGTTTCCTTCTCTGATTTTGCTGGTTTTAGAAAGTAGGAAAAAAGAAATTCATCCAGTGTTGTGCAAGCAAAATAGTTAATGTTTCATAGGTCTCTACCAGTCTCCCTACTTAAGACACATTTGCAGCCAAGGGTCTTGCCAGTCAGCAGAATTTATTTACAAAGGAGTGGATTATTCATAAAAGGAGTAGATCATTTGTAATCAGATGTACTGCATAGACCCTACTTATCTGAAGGATTTAAATCTCTGTTATTACCTACCATATCCTGCTTATCTGACACAGTTTTGATAAAGAAGGAGTTGTATAATCTGCATAACAGGTGTTATCAGCTCTGTGTCTTTCTCCTTTGGACAGAGTTCTTACCAGCAATGGTCACTGTGCCATTCTGCGTTCTCTCCTATAGCTATAGTGACAAAATGCTTCTGTTCTGATCTGATCCAAATTGTATTCCAGATTTTTTCTGCAACAGAGACTAAAGAAACCTGGAAACAGGAAAACAGTACCTGCTCCTCTCAGCTCACAGGGCCACCAAAGCCACCATGACTTCAAATTCTACTGTTTGTGCATCCCCTTTTCTGAGCCGTTCTTCTGTCTTGCAGCCTAATGTATTCCTTTAATTTTTGGTAAGAATTCCTTTGATTATTGGTAAGAATTCATTTGATGTGAATTTTTTTACATAGTTTACAGAGTACTTGAGGCAAGGGAAGAGTGATCACTGACATTACATACTTCTTTGAGGTTTACTTCATTTGTTTGTATTTTTTGCTTTTCTTTGTGGTCATGTTGCACATATAGCAACTTAAAAATATGCAATAAAATTAGACAATGGCTTTGGATAACATTATGCATCCAAAAGTCTTTCTTTCTTGATGGCATGAGGCAATTTGTATTGAAAATACCACGGAAATTAAGATTCTGGGAACACACAAATAGAAAGACGCCTGTAATAGCAAATTCCCTGTAGCACACTGTACTTACTTATAAATGGAACAGCCTTAACCTCTGGAAAGCAATCTGCTCCCACTCCACCCTATCTGAGGAAGGATGATGCTTATGAGATATAAGGTAATCTTGTCTTTAACTATATAGATCATATTGCACTGTTGGTCTCTAGGCAGAGTTTAGAAGCCTTCTGGGACATTCAAAATATCTCAAAACCTCTATGCAAACTGAATAAACAAATCACAATAATGTTTCAAAATTCAAAGCAAGGAACAGATATTTTTTTAATTTTGAAATAAAATTGATTCACCCATTTGCACACAAACGGTCATATCTGTCTGTTTGGAAGCTTCTAAATGTGTTTTCCCACTTAGTCTGGAGAGAATCACCTGAGGTAAAACAGAGGCTCAGCCTTTGGTGGCTTCTTCACATTTCCAGAATTGTCACTGCCTGGGTGTTCTGAGAAGCTGCAAGTGGATAAGAGCTTGATGAAGTTCCAGTGTGATGCCACCAGCAGCTGTCAGTCTCACAGACATTTTGCTGGCCTTGCCTTGTAGCTTTTCAGGGAGGCATGAGTTCTTATCCAGAGAGTTCTCTTGCCAGATATGCCTGGAAGTGTCTGCCCTGGCCATAGAGACCTGGTGGGGCTTTGGAACACAGGGATGAGGCCTCGGTGGCAGGTATGAAACACTGCTAAGAAGCATGAAACAAGAGATAGAAGGGTGATGTTGGCAGTGGCACTACAGTAACCCCAGACACTTGTTCTTGGGCCACAGTGCTCCTGGAGAGAGCCCTGGGTGAGGATGGCCCATTGTGATGTTACCTGGTGCTGGATAGTGTTGTCTCCAAGGTAACTGATGTCACCAGGGGATGTACTGATGTTACCAGATGATAAATTGTCTACACCCAGTGAGCTAACACAATGCTTATTCTTCAAAATCCACTGGCCTGTAGAACTGCACAATATCCATTGTGTAAGAAGGAGAACTGGAAATCCACCAGCCCCAGTGTTCTGCCAGTTTCACCTGGTGTCAGTCAGCACTGTGGTCACCCACCAGTAAGGATCACCAAAGAGACCCCTAAGACTGAAGAATGCATGCATAAAGGGGAGGGAAAATATGTTCGTGATTTTGGGGAAATTATTATCATATTTATGTTTATTCTGGAAAAATCAATACGAATATGTATGTAAAATACAGTATATAAACAGAGACTTTGTTATGCTCAGCATGCACAGTGTTTGCAGAAGATATCCCCTTGCACATCTAGCCAAGTAAAGAACACCTGCTACTTAATGAATACTGGTGTTGAGGAGCTGGGGGTTTTTTACTGAACTTTTTGCAACACTGAGATGTCCCTGAGTGACGGACTGTGATGTTGGCTACTGACTTTCCCCAGGTGATGGATTGTGACCTTACTGCTTTATCTGGGCACTGAGTCTCACTCAGTCAACTCATGCCTGGACTCCAGCTGAGTCAATTGTTGAGGGTTGGAGCGTTGAGTGAGGCCTTTTGTGACAGTGTTGTTTGAGGGGAGTTTTTTTATTGCTGGTCTTAGTGTTCAACCTCAGATCCATCAGAGGAACTTCCTCAGCCTTGACAGGTTCAGGCAGCTGAGGCACCCAGGAATGCTCTCAGCAGCAGAGGTGAACTGGAAGGGGATATTACCTTGCAGAGCTGGTAATTATTTCTTGAGGGACCTGTGCACTTACACCCTTCCCCAGGGCAGATGGTGATTGCTACACCTCTTCCCTTTCTAGTGTGACACCCACTGCTGCAGCACTCAACAGCTGCAGCATCTCACGGCTCCCACCATTCCAGTGCAGTACAGAGCATGACCGTGGAGCTGTGTAAATGCTGTCCCACAACCTGGACAGCTGGGACAATGCTGCCTATCCATGCATCCTGCGGCAGGCTGAGAGCAAGCCCAAGTGCTCCCTCTGCAAGACAGAGATCCTCTCCATTGTGTGCTCAGCGCAGGTGGGCCATGACTTCGAGGAATTGCTGTCACACCATGTGCAGTGTCATCAGCTGTTGGCCACCAGGCAGGAGGACCTCATGGCCATCCAGCTGCCCACAGACCTGCAGCAGCAGCAGAGCAGCCTGTGGAGTACCACCTGCCTCAGGTCTCCTACAGGTAGCTTCCACCTGGGCATTCCTTTTCTGTGGCCACCCAGTTTCCCTCCAGTCCTTTCTTCTCTGGGTACATCAGAAACTGGCACTAACCTTTGAGAGTCAACACTTGCAGGTAGTGGAGGACTTTGTAATGCTCAGCCTGTGCTGCTTTGGGCCGAGCATAGATTCCTTGATCCAGCATGAGGTTCAGCCTCAAAAACCACACGGCAAGGTTTGTAGGGAACCTCACCAATGTTGCTGTGCAGCAGTGCAGCAGGGAGACCCACCATCTGCTGCACCTGGCGGACAGCCATGCTGCTGAGGAGCAGGAGGGCGGCCCTCTGATGCCCCTCACCCTGGGGGAGACCAAGGGGGTCTCTCATGTCTGGCCCAGCCCCCTACAGCAGCCTTGCTGGAGCTGAAGAGGAGTGCTCCAGCACCTCAAACACTGCTCTTCATGGGGGTGCCAGCAGACCCCCAGTGCCCCTCTTCCCACCTACAGTGAGAAGCTGTTGCTGCACGAAGATCCAGGGCATGCCATGCCAAGTTGCTCCACTTCCAGCTGGGATAGAGACCATTCACCTGGCAGACCAGAAGCTCCCTAGGCTCTTTCCAGTCCCACGAGAGGCCAACCCACCACAAGAATGTCCCAAACAATGATGAAAATGGAGCTGCGAGCTGGTCCAGCAACTGGAATGAATATTTGCCAGCCCACAAGTCAATCAGAAGGCTCTCAGTAGACTAACAAGGAAATGAAATGGATGAAAAATACAGAATCTTAGTATTAATGCTGCTGGCATTGCTATCCTCATCTGTGCTTTCTTCCCCTTTTCCTGGGGCATGGCCTCTGCTTCCTCATGTGTTCCTGGCCTCTATGGATGAGAAGGGTGAGAGAAGGGGTGAGGGGATGCAGCTCCTGGCCAGGAGGAGTGGCATGTTAATGCTGCTGGGTCTTTCTACATTTGCCAGGTACGATTTTGTTGTTCCTCCAAAGGCAAATGTTCCCCAGCTGCAGACCTGCATCTCTACAATGGATCCCAGGCAAATACTCCCTGACAGAGGTCTTCAGGGCCAGCCTGTGTTCCAGTGCTTATCACTCCAGGCCTGTCCTTATCCTCGCCACACTCTCTGCCATCCTGGCGTTCTGCTCTCTTAGCAGCCTGCATTGCTTGGTGCAAGCTTGCTATAGCTGATGCCTTGTGAAGGCTGACCTAGAACAGAGACTAGACAGAGGTAAAGAATAAAGTAGGTATTTATTAAGAGGCTTCAACAGATCCACATTGTGCAGCACAACCCAAAATGGCCACAAAATCGATGACAGGTCTCAGGGTCTCACACATTTATAAGTTTTGGTCCATTAGCATATTGGAGCTAATTGTCCAATTACAGGTTTGGACTATGAAGTCCCTTCCTTCTTGTTTTCTCTCTTTGGTCCACCGTTGTTTATGCTTTTGGGCCTGAGATCTGGGTCGGCTGTCCTTGGTCCGCAGCTAGAGAAGCAATTGTTTTGGCTACCTGCTCTGTGAAGCGAGCTTAGTATACCCTAATATGAAGGCTAGACTTACACACTAAAGCAGAATAGAATCTGAAAAATATAAAGGCTGAAACCTGAGGCATCATAGCAGCAAACAGATCCCTCCTACACAGAGTCATAACTTCTCTCTGCATCCTCCCCAGGGTCATACTCTGCCAGGCCAGGAGCCCAAAATAGTTCAGCGAGGGGGAAGCACAAACTCCTGCCCCTGAGGACAGGCTCCCCAGGCACCTGCACTCTCAGCTATCCAGCAGGACACCCAGCTTTGCAGACAAAGCCCTGGAGGTCGTGCCAGGCACCAAGCCTGGCAGCAGTGCCAGCAGTGTGCCCTTGTCACTTATTGTGTTCTGGACTGCTTTAGGAGTTTTGCCAGCAGGAAGAAGAAGCTGATCCTTTACCTGGAGCATTGAGTTTGATTCTGAGCTCCCCAGTACAAGGGAGCTGCAAGTGCTGGACAGAGTCCAGCAAAGTGCCACGAAGATCATCAGGGGACTGAAGCATCTCTCCTTGGAGGATAGGCTGAGCAAGCTGGGATAGTTCAGCCTGGAGAATAGAAGGCCTGGAGAGGATCTGATCAATTTGCAAAAAGGCCTGGTCCTAGAAGATCCTGGAAAGGATGCTGCAAAGAAGATAGAACCAGGCTCTTTCCAGAAGTGTCTAGTGACGGGAGAAAGAGTAATGAAGAGCAGATTGGACATGATTCTGGATAAGTGGCTCTAGATGTCTCTGCTGAACCTAAAAACAAGATGACATCCAGAGGTCCCTTCCAAACTCAACCTTTGCATGATTCTGTGAAAGAATTTAAGTTATTAAAGAATCTAGTCTAATAATTTCATTTGGGAGATATTAAATAGGAAAGTAAGGATGATTGTACAATTCTGCTTCACTTATGCTTGTTAGTCATCTGCAGGACACGTACTGGAATGTATGATACAAGCCCAGTTTCTGCTACTAGGCAAATGACTGAAATCTAGGACTGCTAGGAAAGACTCATAGCTATTTACAGAATAAATGCTTTATTTATCTTCTGCTGATTATTTTACAGCTGAAACTCTTCTGTCTTCTTGACCTTACTTTTTACTTCCCAGCGGTGCCCTTGTTTTCAATGATAAAAACAACCACTTTTAAAATAATTTATTCACAAGGGAACAAAAACAGTATCAAACTCACAAAACACAACTATTATTAGAAAGAAGCCAAATCTTCCCTCTGCTTGACCCTTCCTCCAAGCTATTTTCTTCATGTTCTTCTTCTCTAACAGATGAGTCATGTTTTCAGGCTATCTGCTTCACAGTAATCTTCTTCCCTTTACAGTGTCTTTAATCTTTTTCTCCAGTCAGGACGATAGATAGTTTAACCTTTCCATAAAGTGACAGGGTACTCTATGGCTAGCTCAAAATTATTCCAAATGGAGTCAACAAAATAAAATATGTATGTAGTATGTGAATGAAACAAAGTCCATAACTTTAACTAATGCATTCTAATCTAATTAAATAATGTGAGCTAGTATGTATTAAAAAAAAAAAGAGAGAGAGAGAGAGAGAGAGAGAGAGAGAGAAAAAGAGTAATGGCCTGTACATTTTCTAATAACTGAATGCCATAATTATGCCTCAGGAAATATTCATACATATATAAAAGATATGTCTTATAAAAATTTTAAAATACAGGAATTAGGCAATCTACATGTATTCAGCAACCTTTTAAAAAGCTTTTTATCTTGTACTTTTGAGTTTCAAAGATTAGGAGGTTGGTCCACATGATTTAAACTGTCAGTCAACAGTGTGTATATTTTCATTAATGTAACCTTATCTACTTCCTCAATCAATTACGCCACATAATATAGTGTCCTTTTTCAGCATTTACATTGTATAATAAGAATGTCCTCTGATATTTGTATGACTGAACTTAAAAAATGTGTTAATCATAAAAGGCTTTTGTCCCTGTTGCGTAGACTACAGCACAATGTCAGATAAATATTACAGACATATTTGCTGTGTACTGTCCATATGGTATTTAGAAGCATGTGGAAACATCACTAAGTTGCTTTTATTGTAATGAAACAGTAATTTCAACAGATTAGTCCTTTCCCTCGGTACAGTCCTATGTCTTGCTGCTTATCATCCTTTTAAGCGTATAAAGCAGCAGTGCATAATTGACTTCTTCATCTTTTAACAATTAACTCCCAATACAGACAGCAAATACACTTTGTTCCAAAATCCAGTGTCCGATTCCCTTTCACTCACATGCTTCTAGACAGCTACAAAGCAAGGAGCTACAGAGCTGGGGACCTGTGATAGCCAGGGCAGAGAAAGGAGCCTTTACCTGTATGTCTAGGCAGGCAGTCATCAGTGACACATTCTTGGTGCAGAGCTTCAAGAGAACATCTGCTCTGACAAGATGAACGTTTTCAGACAACCCATGCAACCTTCCTATAAGTGATACAAGGGGCAAAAATTATCTAATTGCATACAGGACGTTAATCAGCATACACAGAAAAAAAGGTTGGTAAGCAAATCCTTTCCCTTTTCATTCAGATGGTGAAAAAAGAACTGGGTATAAAATCAGTTGAATTATAATATTGGCATTTTTAATAGATGATTCCTTGTTTTACATAAAACAATGTCCACTGTATGCATCAGAAGTGAATTTAGAGACATCTTTTTGTTTGCTTGCATTAAAATTTTCTGAAGATCTGCTTCAATCAGAGAAACATCTCAGTCTATTCTTCCTAATTATGTGACGAGCTTCAAAACTCAGATTTTGCTGCCTATTGGTTAGATTGCTTTTAGCAAAGGTAGCATGTTGTTTCATGGAAAAAGCTGATGGATTACTTGGAAGACAGAATTCTTACCATAATTCTTGGTAAATATTTGGGCTCCCTTTACTTAAAAACCTGTTTGTCATTATTCATGTGGTTGCCAGGAAAGTATGAAAAATACTCCATTGTATTTTGATGACCACTGACTACTTCCTTTTGAATTTTATTTCATTTTCTAAAGAGATTGTTAAAATAATAGATACTTTAAAATATCAGTTCTCATTAAAAGGAAATGTTTTCAATCCTTGTGATTGCAGAGGAACAGCTAGGAAAAAAAAGGACTGATAAAACAGAGAGAGTAAGTAAACAAAACCCTGCTTTTCCCTGCTTTCTGACTCTATGGAACAAAAAAACCATGACAAACTAAACCTAGTGAGTTTAGTAACCAATTAAGTAATTAATTAAATTGAAATTTTGTGCTTGCAAATGTCAAAGTAGAGGTTATGTGACAATTGCTCAAAACACTAAGTCTTTTAAAATACTATTTCCCCCTTGCAAAGCTCATATGAAAGAAAATCTTGTAAGCACTTTTAAGGTCGTTGTAACATTAACTATGGGGACAGTTACAGAAAGTCTTTCTTTTTCAGAAACAGGTATTTCAGAGACATCTCATATTCCTTAGAGAGCTAGGACATGAAGGCATCGAGGCCAACACATAGGGCTGTTTACATTCCCCTGGGACTGGAAAACATGTCTGGATAGTCTTGCTGGACCTTTAAACGACTGAATGATTTTTGTGCTATTGCTCTCTCCAGTACATTCCTTGCCTCCCAGAGATACCCTTCTTGTGCAATCAAAGCTGCAGACATGTTGTAGCCTGTGTCCCAGGTGGCAACTCTGTTGTCCTGTTTTCCTTTTCTCTAACAGAACAATACCAGATCAGAACCAGACAAAGAAAAAGGGAGTTACAACTGAGAAGAGCTAGCAGTCATTTTCCATTGGATTAATACTTCTTTGGCGTAGAATGCTCTCAACAGATTAAGACTAAGGACTGGAAATAACCAGACTGCACATTAATTAAAATCGGGCTAAAGGAATTACTCACTTATTTTAAGATAATTGTTCAAATGCACTTTCCAAGGCTGCAGAGTATATTTACCAAAGAAAACATGAGAAAATATCCTAGAGCATCTGAACAGCCTGGTGCAGTGCGAGGTGGTCCATGGCAGGGAGGCTGGAATTAGGCCATGTGTAAGGTCCCTTCCAACCCAAACCATTCTATGATTCTATAATTCTTTGCGGACTTATTGGACTAAGTTTATTTCTGACCATGCTGAGATAAAAATCTTGATACACATGCAAAAAAATTCCACTTCATAGAAAATTGGTGAAAATAACGCAAACAAGAGATAACACAATCAGACTTCATATTTTGACAGACAGCCTCTAAAAAACCTATATGCAACCAAACAAACAAACCATGTCAGAACTTGAAAGTAACTTAGTAGCTGATATTGTGAGAAGGAAACAAAAGATTTGGTTAGACTGCAAATTAAGCATGCATTTAATACCTCCTTGGAAACAGCTGGTTTACAGCAAAATCAAGACCTACTTATCATAACACATGATATTTTTTTTTCCCAAAGTGTTTTGAATTTGTCAGAATTTGAGAAAACATTTCATTGTTCTGAGCAGCTCCTTCATTTGGAATGTAATTTAACTTCCTGTGCATATACTTTTGTGGATGCTTTGGAGAAACCTTACAAGCAATAATCAAAAGCAAGCTAGGTTGTTGTCTGCCAGAATACTGCAGACAAAAGCAAGCATCAAGCTTTCCATTCCAGGCATACAGCAGGTGACAACAGTATGATTTCTGCACTGCAGCTGGCTGTAGGACTGTAGTCTCTCTGAGAGAGATGCATGCTCTTTTACATTAGTCACTCTTTCATAAAATTCACTCCTTCTCTCTATGCTCTATATTTTCCCTTTAAATCTCTTTGTTTTCTGCTCCATAAATAGTATTTTACTCAAACAATTTTAAACAAGAATTTATGGGCCTTGCCAATCACATTCAAGTGTGAAAACTAATCCTGACACACCTTTGAGGACTAATATTTTTCCCTGTTGCCTGCTTATTTTTCCCTCCATCTTTTTTTTTTTTTTTTTTTTTTTGTTTTTACTTTGAGTGCTTACTTATACACCATGGCTAATTTTGGCAATAGAAGTAATATACGAATGCTAAAAGAAAGCTAGGGATGAAACCTAGTCTAACATCATCATCCCTTTTATTTATTTTATCTTGAGGTTATGTGTTTATTGGCTCAGTTTATGAAGTCTGCCAGTTTGACTTTGCCTGGAGCTAAATTTAGTGGTTGGTTAATTTCAGTGAATCTTGCATGCTGGCAAAGAAAGCTGAGTAAAGGTTTCCAAATCATAGGCAAGCCATGACACTCAGGAGATCTTCTGTTTGTGCCCTCGGCCATTGAACAGTAACATTCTGAGAAAGGCAGAAAGGCAATAAAGGAGCCATATGAGCTGAAACACGGGCTCTTTTAATGGCATATCTATTGTAAGACTAAACTTGCAGCTACTTCAATTGCTTCTTCACACAGAAAGGTAAGACATTTGGCCAGATAGGTAACACAGTGTAATCAAGAAGAACTGACAGATTTCAATGTAACTATGAATGTCTCTTTACAAACTTCAGGACTTCAGGAATTGATGGGTTTAGAATTTTTGCTTAGAACATCAAAACATTGTGCCTCACATGCTTTAACTTCATTTGTATGTTTATGTGCCATTAATGCCATGATGCTTTCATTTCTAAGTTGCTCTTTTACCAATACATTTCATATGCCTTATGGTTCATACAAGATCTTGCTTTCTGCAAGGATTCCCCTGAATTTTACAAGTATATTCATTGAATATTGTTTAAAATGTAAACAAGCTTGAGGAATATAACAAAAGTATAGCTTGTCAGTAAGATATTTTTAAACTACAGAGTGGAGGTCACCCCATGAAGAAAAGCATCTCAGTCTGCTGAAGTGTTCCTGAATCCTAGATTGTCACATAAGGATTTTCAAATATTTGTAGTAATCATGGCTGAAACTTTAAAAAGGAGTCTGGTCAATGCTACTAATATTATGTTCTAAGGATCTTGCATGATCTTCACAAGTTGTCCCCTCTGACTGTTTGAAAATATGACAATTAATTTTTGCCTGAATTACTTTACAGAAGTAAATAATTGTTTGCTATAAAGGTTGTTTTCCAAACCTCAGTTTGTGTTTGTGCACGATTTTGTTTGAGACTGCGGGATGCTATTGTAAATAATGTAAATAATATAAATATTGCAAAATTATTATTCACCATTTATTGCAAATACCAGAAAATCCTCTGGTGAAAACTGGATACTTCAGAAGATGCAGAAGTTTCACAGTATGCTGCCTGCAATTTGTGTATGTTCAGTCTGCTGATCAGACTGTTCAAACTTTTGGTCTCAAATGGTCTCATATTCTATCAGACCAGAAAATACAACTTAGGCAGCAAAAAACAACATTTGGTGCGTCTTACAGGTGTATTGTACAAAACATACTTTCATATTATACATATAATAATATATGCCTGGCCTCTTTGTTTTCACCTTTTTTTTAGGACTTGTCATGGGACAGTAAAAAATCTAGACATGGTTTTGATTACGAGTTAAAAATCCTGCAAAATCCTTTATTTATTCTTAACTCCCTTTTTCTTGTTTGTACTCTTGTGGGTCTTTTTATTCTAGTAAATGCCAATAAGATATTTTTGACTGTTCTCAAATTAACTGCTGGAATTTTAATTAGCTTGTTAACTTTCAGTCTATGTCTTAAAACTCAGTGTTAATTATTATAATGTCTGTATTTTATATGTTTGAGGTCACTAAATACATTATTGCCCTCTTCCAAGCTTGCTATGCACGTGGATTTCAACAGTTGCCGGAGGAATAGTGGTGCTGTGTGTCTCCCTGAAGATCTTTCTCCCCTATTTCTGGGCAGACCTGATGTATTTCTTGAGATGGAAGAGGTCAAAGGCAACAGTAAAAAAGTGGGCAAAAAATGGAATTCTCTCCATGATTGACCTTTTCAGGCAGACAGTGACAAAAAATCCCCGCAAGCCATTCCTTATCTATGAAGGGACTGTGTACACCTATCAAGATGTGGACAGGAGGAGTAACAGGGTAGCACAGGTCTTCCTGCACCACGGGAATCTGAAAAAAGGTGACACTGTGGCCCTACTGATGGGTAATGGACCTGACTTCATCCATGTCTGGTTCGGGCTGGCCAAGCTGGGCTTCATCGTGGCCTTTCTCAACATCAATATCCGCTCAAGATCCCTCCTGAACTGCATTAATACCTGCGCAGCAAAAGCACTGGTGATAAGAGAAGGTAAGTTCTGTGTTGTGTTTCACTTACTACTCACTTTCTGCTGTCTCCTGCTCTTATCAAACATAAAAAATTAGAGCCCTTCAGGGCTGCAAGCTCTTTTTATATGCACACACTTAAAAGGAGGGAAGAAAAGGAGGGGAAAAAATAAGGAAAGAGATAGTGTTGTCTAAAAAGGAGAGAAAAGAGATAATGTTTAAATTTCAAGGGTATAAGCACAAAATAAGCCCTATGCAATTAATTAGTAAAATAAAAAGCTTAAATGTGAAACTCTCCAAGTACTGGACAAGGTACCAGGAGCAATAATCATGCATCAGCATGAAAACAGCCTGGGGAGATACTTTAGCATAATTTCATTTCCATTTCTCTTTATTCGTTTATGTGGCTTATATAAAACTTCACTGACTAGAGGAAGGCATAGATGCCTTTTGTAATTGTGAATTCCTTCAGCTCAAAATACCCACATAAAAATTTATGTTACTTTGTAACTACTTTAAGTAGTGATCACAAGCTAGCACTGCTTGGAGCAAAGATTACAGCCCAATGAGCTGCAGTTTTGTCCCTGTTTATGGCATATTATGCAATACTAGGCAACTTATTTAACTTTCTGCTCTTGTTTTCCCATCTTTTATACAAGTTGGCAGTACTACCACAATTCCATATGAATCTGTGAGGGTTTGTTATTTGGTATATGCGCCAAGCTTCAGAAAAATGCGATTAAATTAAATCCTATATACTAGCATCACCAACTAAGTTCATGGTGTTATATCAATTACAATTAAAGCCACATGAGAAATATAGGGAAATTAAACATTATGATGATTTTTTTCACTGTCCAGTAGGCAGGTTAGCCCTCCTATAGCTGCAATAGGTTTATACAGTAGTATGATACATCATTTCAGTGCTAATAATCAGGTCTGCAGTTGTATTTATTTTAATAATTACCATGGGGTTTTGTTTTTTTGTTTGTTTGTTTGTTTGCTTTAACTTGACAGACTGTTTGGGATCAATAGAGAAAGAATTTATTTTGAATCTTTCGGAAAATAATGTTGCTGTCTGGCTGATGAGCGCCAGTTCTCCTTTCCAGCATGTTCACACCCTACCAGACAAACTAGACAAGGTGCCTGATAATCCTGTTCCATCTCATCTTAGAGCTGTCACTGACATAAGAAACACAGCTCTGTATATCTTCACGTCAGGAAGTACAGGTAAGGATATGTACTAACAAAGTACAGCTGCGCCTCTGAAAATTTAGGCAGTATAAATTAAGCAGAAAGACACAAAAAGACAGAACTTGAATTTCCAAGTCAAGACAGGGAGGATTAATTTATTTAGAAGCACAGTACACTTTAAACCATTTTTGCCATAGCTTAACAAGAGCATAATTTCAGTTACTGAACTTCTACATGGATACTCCATGGCTGAAATTACTTTCTGGAATATAAAGCAAATAAAGTCAGTTTCTAAGAGTTGCATAGAAAAGGAAAAACAGTGGAACCTTTGCTTTTGCTTCTGAAATAGGAGTTATTTTTAGAGTGATAGAATGGGGAAATCTGTCCACTAGTCAATCCAAACAACTTCCTAGAAGTTATTTCTATTGCAAGTAGAAGCTATTTCTATTGCAAGTAGAGTGACACAGTGGGTCTCCAGAAGTTCTCCCCTTCTCACTTTCTGGCAAGGAAAACCTGTGTGCAGAGTTGGCCTGTGAAGGGCATGGACTTTGTCCCCAGATGAAACAGACATGGCAGGGGGGTTGGTAGTACATTATCTTGCACTATCATTATCCCTTCCAACCCTAACCACTCTATGATTGAATAGTTTTACAGGGAGAAAGAATGAAGGAGCTGAGAGACTAAGGAGATACAAAAGAGCAAAGCATAGGACGAAGACTCAGAAGAAGAGAATTCTCCCTGTACATTCCCAACAAAATTCTACTTAGAGCAAAATTATTAATGTGTGCAGTACATTTATAGTTATCTGCTCTTTCCCTTTGACAGGTTTCCCAAAAGCTGCTGTCATCACTCATCGCAGAACTCTGGTTGCCTCCTTAGCATTGACTCAGTGTGGTGCAGTTTCTCAGGATATTATGTATGTCACTCTTCCCTTGTACCACATCAGTGCTTCTCTTCTTGGCATCAGTGGATGCATTCAGTTAGGTAATATTTACCTTCTAGTGAAGTTTCATTAACTTGACGAGGCTATAACATGTTAGTATTAGGTGAATAACTGCTTGGTAACTCAAATATTATGTTTACAAAAAAAAAAAACTTTTGTAATTTTATCATTTTTATCACCTGTGCCATTTGCAGACAAGTAGAACAACATCTAAGGTGTATGCATAGTTTTTGAAGCTTAGAACAGACTCTAATTGTTGTATAAATCCAGCATAAAATTACTTGAGGTCTGTGTCTTGTTAGCACCACTGCATATATTCTGTAGGTTTAACCTGAAATCATATTTCTACCCTATGCCAAAAGTCTGTAAAGGCATGCACACAGACATCTGAGGCTGGATTTTTAGTGTCAGAAACTATAAATGCATTGTGAAAGCCCAGACTTCAGAATAAGATTGACTAAATATGTTGTGGAGCTTTTTCAGCCTCTTATTTGAGTAAGACCTACAGAGTTAGATTCATCATATTAAGGTGGAAAACAGGAAGAAGGACAAAATCTCCTCTTCTAAATTTGATAATGGGAGTTATTTGTAGAGAGATGGCAAACAGATATTTCCCAGGTACGTCCTTTTCTGTTGTTAGTCTTGCCCAGATGCTGGGTTTTGGCATGCTAAGTATATAATTGGAGTGTTTTAAAGACATTTCAGTGTTTTGTTTATTCAGAAACAAGGCAGGCAGGCAGGCATGCTGGCTTACAGTAACTGCTGGCAAGGCTGCTTCTGCCTAACAGAAACACAAAGGGGATGGGAAAATGAGTCTATGGAAAGGTTTGAGGCTATGAATTTTCGTGGAACAGAAAATGTAGGATCACATCTTTCTTGGGTGTTTAGATAGAGATCTGGGAGTCGGATTTGAATGACAAAGCTTTGAGGAGGGTGAGGCTGAATAGCTCTGAAAGGTTTCAAGATCAGGGAAGAACACGCAAGCTAGGAAAAGTGGACTAGAAGGGATTAAAAATTTGGAAGTCCCTGGGAAGACTCACACGGGACAAAAATGACTTGGGCAAAAAGGAATTTTTGAAAGGATAGAAACAGGGAAATTTGTAAATTCTTGACTAACAACACGTAGGAAGGGATGGGGTGGCAGATATGAGAGGTGTAGTATGAAGTGGCTTTTAGAATGGAAAGCTCTAAAAGAACATCAGGGTCACAGGAAAAAAAAATAGTGTTGATTCTCCATTGTCAAGGAACAGAAAAAGGGGAATGAAACAGAAACAAAAAAGATTCAGCCCATTCCCTTTCCACCACTTGTCACACAAATAGAGAAGTTGTGAGCTATCATTTCCCCCATTCCAAGATCTTTTTTCGGAGTTAAACTGGCTCATGATCTTGACAGAAAAAACCAATGTTTAGGCTGTGACCTATTCCTAACAATGGGAGATCATTAAAAGCTTTGGTTCTGTTGCATCTGTTACTCTAATTTTTTAGTTACTACTTGAAAAAGGAGGAAGGCTCAATTGTGCAAGTTTCATTAAACAGACTCATCCTGTTGGAAATAGCTTACAATTTATTTAATGTGCTGAATTAATCATTAACTGAATTAAGAGAATGACAACTTTTTTTTTTTTTTTTTTTTTTTTTTTTTTTTTTTTTTTTTTTTTTTTTTTTTTTTGTTACAATAGTGGTAAAACATAAGGGGTTTATTTTAAAGTTTGTTTTGAAATTTCTTATCTGTTTTCATCACATAGGAGCGACCTGTGTTTTGAAGAAGAAATTTTCTGCGAGCCAGTTTTGTAGGAAATACATTGTTACTGTGTTTCTGTATATAGGAGAACTCTGCCGCTATCTCTGCAATCAGCCCTGTGTAAGTTCCATTTGCAAATGCAGCTTTAAGATATAACAAATCTGAAAGTCAGACAGATTCACTCATTTCTGAATAGTTTAGTATTTTCAGTGTTTGATATCTTTTTACAGTGTGTACAGAATTTGGGTTTTGTGTTCCTTGTTATTACCAATAGCAATCAAGTTTACACCAGGAAAAGAAGTGGTGACAGAGGAACAAGCCTGGAAGGACAGGGTACATATACCTGACACTCACAGAAGTGCCTCTGCAAAGCCAGGCTTGTTGGCTTTTCTTCTGAGTAACCAGCAAGTCACAGGTCAGTCAGGAAAAGGTATAAGCTGTAAAAGCTTAATCATACATGATCCCAAACAGGAGTCTGAACTAGACTGAAATATTAGACAATTTCAGTGCCCTGTTCCAAAGTAATTCTTTATCAAGAGAGGCCTATTATGTTCAGCATTTCATGGATGATAGTTAATTTTTAACTTTGAAATTGATGAATGAGTTTTTATTATTTTAAATCTTTTTCTTGGAGGTCTTCCAAAGGCACATTCTCTTCCATGCCTGTGTATATGTTGATGGATATATCTGTATGAAGCCAAAGTACTAATACTAACAGTGTGGTGCAAAATCTTGATCCCCCTGAGATAACAGTCCTAAAGATAAGGACAACTAAATCATAATCAGGTTTGGAACAAAGTAAAATGTCACCAAACAGTGACAAGTAAATCTGAAAATACTAAGTTGGAACTCTCATTTCTCAATGACAGCTTGGTTAATTTTTTGGGAAAGCTTGGTTAATTTTTTTAATTTTATGCTTGGGAGTTAGGATATTACTGAAGGGAGGTGACAAGAAGTATTCCTACTTACCTCAAAAAACCTCATGTACAAGCACAAAGTTCAAATGATCTCCAGTGGTATTGGCCAGAGATTGCTGCAAGGACTAGGAACAAGGAAATATCTGAAAGAATTGTCCAGCTGGTTTGAACAGAATCTTATTATTAGGTGGTCTGGATGTAGGAGAGGGATCAAAGACAAAAAATACTAAAGGGCAGAAGACAGGATAGCTGTTGGCCCGAACTCAAGCCTGTACAAACAAGCCTGAAACAATGCAAGCCTGGCCAACAGCTACTACTGTATCAGTAGTCCATGGATCAAGAAATCACAAAGGAATAATTAGCTAGGTCAAACCAGTTGTGTAAAGGTTTCTCCTGCAGGAAAAAGCAATGAGAAATATCTTTTCTTGACTCAATAACAAAAATTTATCAGAGAAGAAATAGATACTTCACTGGCAACTGGTAAGAGGGAAAAACAGCGATGGCCTGGATGAGTTGAGGAAGGAGAAGTTGCTAACAGAAGTGGATCAGGTACATCAGGAGCTCTGTCAAGATCACGTATCTTACTAGGCTATGACCACATATAACATATAACCAGATGTTATATACATATATAAAATATAACTTCTACTGTACCACCCAGGTTCATCCACACTGAGAGAAACCCATGCAGGGTAATAGGTCTGGTGTGGTTCAGGACTAGGACTGAACATGAGGGACCTGTTGGATATGCTCTACATCATACACAGGGGTCTGTCCTTCCCCCCTTTCACTGAGCATGCCCAGGTCTCACAATCTGTGAAAGAACATGGATTTGGAAACTAGGAGGCACTTGGGGATTTCTTCATGTGGACAGAAACTGTGACTAATTACATCTACTAAAAGATAACCAGCCTCATGTACCTATCAGAAGTAAATATTAAGCCCATAGAAGGTAACAAAATACTGAGAAAGCATGTCAAAGAATGTTTTTAAAGGGAACCATGTAACTTTTAAATAAAGACATTTAAAATTCAAGGTAGTTCAGGGAAATGCTGCAGATTGTTGAACCAGGCATGAACCAAGGTAAGAATAACAGTTTCTCCTATTACTTGTAATCTCTCAAACTCTTGAGTTTTACTTCAAGTCTTACAGTATCACAAAATACCTTGGGGAAAAAATCAAAACCTGTCATTTCATCCTGAAGACAAAGTGCTGAAGAAGGGACAATGTTATGTATGAAGGAAGTCTCCCAGTCAGCCTGCCAGCTGCTTTAAAATTGAGTTGTGTCGCCCTGATTTTGTAAGACTTTGTTAAGCCTTCTGATGTTTACATTCTTTCAACAAACTTTCTCACACACAGTTCTGTAAATAACCTATGTTTTGCATTCTTTCATGGAGGTGGAGAGAATTGATGGACCCTTGGTCTGTCCAGTGGCATTGGAGAGGTGGCACTGTCACCCTCCAATCCACTGTCACCTTTGGAAAACTATAAATGTTGGAGTCAGAAAAAAAAGGTGCTTCTTTTTTGTTCCCCTCGAGAGCAGCAGTGTCTGTGTCATCATCATTTTCACAACAGAGTTGGATTGCATACATGTGATCAAAACATTTATTCCTTCAGAGTTACCATTAAAATTGCAAAAGAAAACACATCTGATTAGGCAGAAGCAAGGGATATCAAACTCTGGTTTGACTCCTGTGTTTAACCATGAGGCTTAGTCTGCATTACAGTTGATCCTGTCACGGCAAATAATTAATCTGCCATAAAATGCAGTTCTGGATCAAATGAAGTTGTCTGCTAATACATAGTTCACAAAACAATTTTATGTGAATGTTTTTGAAAGTCAAAAGTTTGAAACTCTACTAAAACATTTCAGTGTAATTACAAGGCAAAGTTCCATCTTTAAATCACCTTAATATTATTTAGAAATCAAACATAATTTTGCAGTTTTAAAGATTAGAATGACACTGCAACAAAACCAAAATGCATTTATTTGATTTGAAGAATCCATTCCTGTTGACCTGAAATAAGTTTATTTTCTGCTGACATTTAGCCATAACAGTAACTTCATTACTCAATCCCAAATACACCTCCAAAAAAGTGAGACTCTCTTCTGAGAGTCTTGAACACAGCCCTATGGACAGGGGGCTGAGCGGTCTTCTCCTATGGAGACAGCACTGTGTAAATAAACTTTTTAATAGTTTACCACAATAATTACATCACTAACATGTAACAATAACACATTAGCAACTACATTTTGACTGCAGATTTTATTATAATCTTTTGATGAATCCGGATTTAAGATTAAAATTGAACCTAATAATATGAGGTATTTTAAGCAGCTTTGAGTTATTCTGCTGATTTTTCAGGTTCCATAAGGAACATGGCAGATGTGCAAAATTTTCTACCAAGTATCATTACAAAAAGAATCGACCTTTGTGTATCACAAGCGTTTTCTAAGGCACAATTTTGTTGATACAGGAAAACTTCTCTTTTTGGTGGGAAAGGAAGTTCTATTCTATGGGAAATGGCACTTCCTTAAAACTTATTTATTTACAGCCAAAATCTTTCTAACTTTGTAATATACATCCTCATTATAGAGTTCATAAGTGAAAATTCAAATAATTCAAATGCAAAAACCCTTCAACCTCAGACCAAGATTTCTTATGCTTTTCTGTTTTATTTTAAAAAACAACAACAACAACAAAAAAACCGTTCTGTGAAGTATTTTAGTCAAGGTGGCAGTTCACAAATGAAAATTGTTCTATTAGAAAGTATCAGGTCAGTTTTAGGTATTTAGATCCACTTTTCCCAGCAACAGTGTTTATTTTTTCTGCTCACAGAAAGAAGAGGACAGAGTTCATGAAGTGCGCATTGCTCTTGGAAATGGCATTAGACCTTCTGTATGGAAAGAATTTCTGATGAGGTTTGGCCCAGTGAAAATATTTGAATTCTATGGATCCACAGAAGGAAGTCTTGGTTTCCTGAACTACACTAATAAAATAGGAGCTGTGGGCCATGCTGGCATCTTCTCAAAGGTAAGAGTAAGGGTTATGAAATCAACCAACCAATCAACCAATTAACTGTACAATAATTTAAAAAAATTAAAAGGCATGGGAAAGGCAGAAATTATAAAGAACAGGAAGGAAGAAAATGCTTCCTTCTTTCCAGATACAATAATAATCATTGGTTTATGAAAACAGAAGCCTTATTCTTACCTGCTTCCTTGACTCTATTCTCTGTACATATATTTTGAAGCCACAGTAAATATACACAATGAGTATATAGAAGCTTGTGTACACAACTTTTCCCCCAGAATATATTAAAAAACCAGACTGACTGTGTAGAAGTGACTACCCACAAGACTGGGCAATGACAATTTTTGTTAAAGTTTACTTATCGTTCTGAAAACCCACATATAATAAATGATGAGGCCAGAAACTAGTTTTGATTTGACTTTTGGTATGAATCAGGAGATAGATGTTCCAAAGCAAACATACACAATTTTGTTCTTTTGCTGCATCTTATTTCTCTGAAATAAGATTAGCAAAACAAAAAAATTCAAAAGTCTCAGCAAATGAAACAGAAAAATATTAATCTCAAAGTATCTAAGCTATACATTTACATATACAACCACTGTTGAAACTCTCCATATTTCTACCATTAAAATGCCCTGACAGTCTCAAATGCTTTTCCAATTTGTACAGTTTCTGTGAATCATGGACATTATACTACAATGAAATACTATTTAAAAATTCTAAAGATTCACATCAGTTAAGATCAAGACCAGATTAATGACTTCCAAATGATTTCTGCTTTATATCTGAGATGCCAAAAACGCCTTGGCATGACAATGATAACAACTCTGCAAGACTTTCAATCTTCCAGCAATCTTAACCACATGGATGGAGGATTGCGGCAGGAAAGACTAATAAAGTCATTAAACTGAAAGTTTCCACTTGCATCTGTCTGGTGTAATTTTTGAGATGTCTGTAAATTTATTTTGTTGGTGGTTTGGTTTTTTTTTTTTTTTTGTCAGAGAATCATCTTGATTTGCATTCCAACAATATTAGAAATGGATGACAGTTTTAAAGCAAAACTGACAAATTGATCAAATGCACTTTAGCCCTCATATAAATGATTTGAATCTGATCCTACTCTTAGAAAATGGGCTTCTTTTTATCAGTAAAGGAGATGAACACTTACCTGTATATGTATACTTAACGTTGCTTATCATGATATAAACACTTTCTGACCATTGCATCTTAGGATCCTGTCAGTTTATTTCAGGCTGTCTCAAATCTCCAAAAGTCAATAGAGCCTATTCATTAATCCAAAGCAATTTTTATCAAAGCTAGAAAATTTGTAAGAAAGAGGTGATTTAAAGTATGCACATGTGGGGTTTTCTTTGTGTTTTTTGGTTTTTTTGTGGTTTTTTTTTGTTTTGTTTTGTTGTTGTTGTTTTAGTTTCTACATTCTTTTGAGTTGTTGAAATATGATGTCTGGAAACAAGAAGTTATAAAAGATGAAAATGGAAGGTGTAAGAAAGCACCCAGAGGTAAGGAAAAATATTAGTTATCTATTAACCTAAAGGTAACTCAATTTAGATGATGATATTTCTGTGATCAACAGATTTTTGACATACACTTAAAACTTGAAAATAGAAAAAACAGGAAAATAGATCCAAACAGGGATCTGTTGTTAATATATGAAATCATATTTCCAAATATTTATAAAGGAAAGAAAATTTAGAAAAGAAAGTATTACAATCATAATTGTAAAGAAAAAAATACTATCATATAAGAACATTAGTAATATTTGGCACCCATAATATTTTTTTTGTCACTTGAGAAGCACTTCTTCCTATTCCTAGAAAAATCAGATGTTTTAGTGCTTCTTTTAAAAAAAAAAAAATACAGCAATTCCCCGATATGTTGTGCCATCTGAGGCCAGATGTTTAAAGATGCTTTCTAAGTTTCAGATTTAAAATTCTGAGGAAGAACAGGAAATTTTCAAATGGGGATCATATTTTTGTATTTAGTGACAAAACGAGATTTATCTATTTAGTACCTAGAGTTGCACAGTCTTTCCAAACTCCTACCTAAAATGGAATACTCCATTTTCAAAGCCCCAACTCTAAAGAGTTGAGGCTCCCAGACTGAAAATAACATAGCCTCTTAGTTGAGAATATGCTTGAGAAAAATCCTGAAAACTGAGTCTCACGAAAGACAGCACTGCATTTATCAAAGCCACATCAAATATTCATGTGCCTGTGTACACATGCATGAATCCATCTCTGACAAAGTTATAAATTCTGGGGAAAGGTCTTTAACATCAGTAGTTTTAGTATGTAGATTTAATTACCATAGAGATAAAAATCCTGAAGGTAGAAGAGAAACTTGTACAGATGACCTAAATTATAATAGGTAATGATAATGCCACATCTCAATGACACACAGTAGTACTGGTCATCAGATCAGTAATTATTATTGCTTTTCATTGATAATATAATATAATAATATAGTTAATATAATTTAATATAATAATGTTATGTTAAAATTATTATATATGTTCTATTCTATTCTATTACATTACATTTTCTAGTTGTAGTACTGGAAAAAAAAGTAGCAATCTTCTATTATATCTGATAAAATATTATTTGCTGATAATGTCCAAATCAAGAAAAATATTTATTCCTTTTTCTTGAAAAGAGCTTGCTTTCTCACTATAGTTACATTAGAAAATGCACAAAAAATTATTGGGTTCTCAGTGAAATTTATAAAATTTCCAGTTTCATGACAAAACCAGCAAAATTTTGCAGGTTGTTACACATATTTTTTAAATAACTCTGAAGCTGTCACTTGATGCAATGTGAGATAGTAATAACAGTAAATTTACAAACTGGACTAGAGGATCCTCCTGTAAAAATGACTTGGGGTTAGAGCAACACCTTTTTTAAATCCAACATTTTTGTTTGGTGTTCTTTTGTAATAAATTATGCACTGTATTTGCCAATTCCTCTTCTGAAAGGTAGTATGAGCTTTCATTCTATTTTCCATATTGAGTGTTCAAAAAAATGAAGAGGATTAAATTTAAGATGCAGAAATACAGCTATGAAGAAAATTATTTGTTTGAAAACATCTCCTTACGCCTGCTGAAGGAGCAAAATAAGTTTTTTGAAGATGGAATTATTTTTTAACATCAGGAGCACATTGAGAAAAAAAGCCAGTACCTACCACAGATAAAGAATAATAAAAGAAACATGTTTAAAGGGTATTCTGAATCAAGTCCAGCGAAGTCAATGGAAGTTTTGTCCTTGTTATAAATAGGACTTAGACAGGCAGCAACAAGGAGTGATGCCCAGTAGGGATATGCTTCAGGCTCCAGAGATTCCTTGATGATCAGGGGCGCACACTGGGGCTTACAACTTGTTTTGTCACACCAGTGCTCGGGCAGTAGCATCCCCATCCTCTGGAAAACCTCAAAGCCCTCAAAGATCTTAGGCACTATACATTTTGCCTCTACATGTATTGTTTGACAACCATCACCCTTTTCAAATTACAGATAAATCAGCTTGTCAAAGGGTAAACTCTTTTACCAGATAAGTGATGTACAACACACTCAAAAGATCTCTTCCCTATGATGCAGATTTTTGGAAGACAAGGAAGCAAAATTATGTTCCCTTTTCCACTCACTCATTTCTTCTGTTCAGGGAAGAACTAAGGTAACATAGCAGTAAGACACATATGTCTTATTGCTATGCTACCTTAGTTCTTCCCCATGTGGCTTTCCAAAGGATGTTTAATATGATAATTTTTGTTCTTAGTAGCCCACTCTATATATTTGTATATATATTATATTTTATATTTATTTATTTATTTATTTATTTATTTATTTATTATTTGAATCCTCTTTTCATGGCCTGCAGGTAAACCTGGCCTTCTAGTTTTTCAAGTTACTGATGATGGCCCATTTTCTGGATATGCTGGAAATAAAGAAGCCTCAGAGAAGAAACTCCTGCGTAATGTATTTATGGAAGGAGATGTGTATCTTGACACAGGGGACCTCCTAGTGATGGATGAGGATGGGTTCTTCTACTTCACTGACGGGGTGGGAGACACCTTCAGGTACAGCACAAAGTTAAGAGTAAATCCAGGGAGCTTGGAAGAAACCACACATACGCAGGCCTGGATTACACAGGTCAGACTCAAACATGATGAATGTCAACTTTGTTTAAACAAAAACACTAAGGATAGGATTCAAGCCCACCCAAGTTCACTCCAACATAATGGAATTTTGTTTTAATTTGGTGCTTCTTGTATCACTGGGATCTCAAATGAGATGGCAGTAAACCAGAAAAGAACTTTGTCTGTCCATCTACATTCTTCAGTTAAGAATGTAGCTCACGTTAAAAGTCCTCTGTCACATACAGAATAAAACATGTGTTAGCTAACATCTATATTAATATAAGAAATATTTTTCAACAGGTGGAAAGGAGAAAATGTTGCCACTTTAGAAGTTGCAGAGATCATTGGCATGATGGATTTTGTCCAAGAAGTTAACGTTTATGGTGTAAGCGTAAAAAGTAAGATATTCCCTATAATTTAAGAACATATAAAAGGAAGATTGTAATTTCTTACTGTAACTTTTCTGTTCTTGTAACTGCATGCACAAGTACATGTAAGGATATAAGTGGTTTCAGCTTGGTAATTCAGGCTTTTCTACAGTGTTTTGAGATTTCAGTTTCAGCAAAATACTCCATTTAATAAATATGATGTGCAGAAATTTTGTAATGAATGGAAGAAAAATTTGGATAAATTTAAAGTTGTAACACAGAAGTGAGAAATATTAAGTGAGAAATCCAAGTTATGAACTACACAAGACTTCTCTTAGGCTACAAGCTTTCATCTGAAAAATAGTGAGATAGAGTATATTAAAAGATAATGTCTGAAAACACTATCTTATGAATACTGTCCAAGAACACATATATTTTTCATAACTAGAATGTTCTTAACCATGTATGATGCTTCATAAAAATGTACAATATCATGCTGAAAAGCTGTAGGAAACCAAATTACAAAATTTAAAAGTTTCTCAGAAGATGCAGCCATTGGAGGAACAGGTTGAGGAAGACAAAGTTTTTGTGGTGTTGAGTAACTGTTCATCATTTCCTTTGGAGGCAAATAAAGTCCAGTATTAAAATAAACTGGTCACATGAAGAAGAAGCTGTCAAGAGACAGCACTGAGAGATGGGAAACACAATGGGTTCAAAGAAAGAGGATACATAAAAACAAAATTAAAAGGCCATCATCTGAATGGTTGATCAGCAGGTGGCAGTCATGCAGTGCATGCAAATAAAACTGTAGGCTAATGCTCAAAGCATCTCTCATTATCATCTACAGCTGGAGCTGATGGGAGCTCCTCGAAAGGGTTATTGCTGCCTCAGGCTGTAAATAGCACATAGAAAAAGGCCTCAAGACTCACATCAATTTTCGGTTCTAGTGTCAATAACATCTAGATAGCATGGTCTTTCATATTTCTATATTGACTTGAGTCTCAAATATTGCCATAACAAACTTCACAGCATATCACCAGTTCAGTAACAGCAGACTCATTTTCGGGGAAAGGAATAGCCATATTTTTTTTCTTTCCAGTGCCTTTAGGCAGACCTCAAGGCTGCTCTTTTTTCCTGAACAGATTAAATTGTGGTAGCTGATTTCTTGCAACTTAGATGTTTTCTCCACTTAAAATTTTTACTTGCATTTTAATAAATAGAATGCAGGAACTATGTCTGGTACATGTTTTTGAAAAGGGTTTTGTTTCAGTTTGTGTGTCAAACATATTTTGATGCCTGTAATTTACTAGGAGTCACCTTTTTTGTCACAAATTTGTCTGTGGGATAGAGTGCAAAGCACTCAGCACTGCCTTTACAGTGTACAATAGGTGTTTAACTTTATACAGAACAAGTACAGCCTCATACATGTCTATATCCATCTATTGCATTAGTCTTTGTGTGAGTGCATTCAGGTTTGGGGTTTTTTTGTTTTTTAAATTATCCTCCCTCTGATTTAATTAGGCCATTATGTTACCATGTTCAGGTAGGAATAAACCTAGCAGGCAGTTTCCAGCTGCAGAGAATTCCCAATAAAAAACATCAGCGACTTTTTTTAACTGAATAAACCCACTGAAAGTAACTTTTTAAAGTTTTCCAATACCATGTATAAATAAAATAAGTAAAGTAAATAAAATATTATATACCTTATAAATAAAATATCATATACTTTATACTCAGTGATGTCTGATAAAACAGGATGAATATTTCACTATATCAATTTATTTGTTCTGAATATTACTAAATCTCGCCAAATGTTGTAAAACATTTACATACACTCTTACTTGTCATACGGTTTTTCAATTTTCTTAGATTATGAAGGAAGAACAGGGATGGCAGCTATTGTGCTTAAACGTTACTACAACTTTAATGGAGAAAGACTTTATAAGCATGTTGAGGACTTCCTTCCAAGTTATGCCCAACCACACTTTGTAAGAATCATTCTAAGACCATCAGGTACCTCCCACTTGTATTTATCTTCTGTCTGACTTGAAAATTGATCTCTTCAACCATGTAATGCAGAATGCATTTTACAAACTGTTTCAATAATTGAAAACAAAAGAAAATAGTAGCCTAAATTACTGCTCCTATGATTGTTACTGTGATGAATTTTAGCAAATATATGATGAATTAAACTTCTATTTTGTTTTATGGATCCATCCATACCTAAGAATCTTAGATGGGATTAATAACTTGGCTGTTGGATTTTGCTTCAAAGTTCTTTAACCAGTGGTTTCTTCTAGTCAATAGAAGACTAAGCAAACACACGCATAGCCTTACTCATAAGAGTGTCTTCTTATAACAGGGTGACATGATCCGTTTCAAACCTCTCCTGATGTGGCTGTTTTTGAAGTGATTATTATCCACTGTTACTGACAAGGCAGCAAAGAAATACTCGATTATTTACAATAGATAGTAAGAGAAAAGTTTTATGGAGATTTCTTAATGTAAGAATTAAAATGCACTCACATGTTGTACAGTACAAAAGCAGAACTGGGATACAATTCTTTTTTAACATCCACTTTAAAAGTATCCCTTCACAAGGATTATACCCCTTGTGAACAGCCCACAGGCTGATCTGCACCCAGGCAGGAGAGCATGAACTGCAAATGGTAGAAGAAGGCTCCACATGACATCATCCAAAAGTTTGTAGCTCACAGTTTTCTACTGTTAGGGGATGCTGAGAGGGATTTGGCAGTTTTGTCTTTCCTTAAATACTGATAAATTGTCGAAAAAGTACAAATTTAAGAATTTAGAGATTGAGAAAACCTTTTTTTTTTTTTCACTGACAGATTACTGTACTAAGCAAATGTACCTTCACATGCAGCAAGAATAGATTATACTACCGATGGCACATAAGGACATAAGTGGTGTCTTGTGGGAAAAGCTTTTAGAACAGATCTGTCTTTATAGTTCCACTAGACTGAGCACATTTATACAGAACTCTAAGATTTATATATGTGGAACCAATTAAACCTGTTTGCATTTATGTGTTCTCTGATGAAATCTTTTTTTAGGTAACTGAGGAGGAGCCAAAGTAAACGAGGTTACTAGCAGTACTAATTAACTAATATTTGCACGTGTGCAAATTTTTATTAAAGGAGATAAATTCAATTTTATTTTTTAAAAAAATCAAAATGAGAAAAAATTGTTGTTGCTTTATAAAATGTCTTAGGGGAGTATAACAGGATGAATTCCAAACTCACAATGTTCTGTTTGGAAGAAAATTAATTCCCTTCTCTAGGTCCTGAGAAAGAGGTCACCCTAATCAAGAGTGACAAACAAATACTTGAAATCCTCATGCAATATTAGGTTAAAAACAAAATCATTCTTGAAAAATTTTCAGCAGTCCGTATGTAGGTTTTTTCTAATATGATTTGCAATTATGATTGACTGGTTTTGTGCAAATCAGACTGATTTTCTGTTCTCAGTATCTCCTACTTGATTCTAAAAAAATAGCAGAGACATGGGGACAAGGATGCAAAAAAACAGGGAAATCTGGGGCTCTGTTATGTTTTCCACCTGAGTTTTTTTTACTTCCTTCCAACAAGAACTAAAAAGTGTTTCTTTTCAGCGTGGGAACAAAAACAAAACGTTCACTACATTGAAAACACCATATAACAGTGCTTGAGAACAGTCCGTTTTAAACTTTTCTCTTAATGTAAACAATATTTAAAAGGCGATTTATTTATATACCACTTCTGCTTGAATACACCAGCCATTGTCTGCAGAACAACTTGTTCGTGAATTGGCATTTTAATAATTGCTGTATAGAAACTCCTTATACAGGCAAATAAGACAAGAAGGCATTTAACATTGTCGAGTTTAATGTTTTAAATTAAGTTTAGCAGTAGGAAATGAGAAGAGAGCCAATACCACAAAATCAGTCAGCTCTTTGCAGGGCATCACCGAGTGTTCTGTACTCTACTGATTTTGTGGTGGACTGCCCTAAGGAAAGCTAAAAGAAAATGCATATGTTGAAACAGAAACTTGCCACCTTGTGTGTTGCTTTAGTAGGAAAATGAATAAGAAATAAAACATTCATTTTGATTTAGATTTCACTGTGCTTGTGAATCTGAGAATTGTTTAACTGAAGAAATTGTATAGTAAATTGTATGATCTCTTTTATTCAGTAAGTACATCATAATTTCACTTATATAGACTGAAATGGAATATTGCACCTTACTTGAATGATTTCTTTTGTAGGATGTTATGCAAATTACTGCAACTTTCAAGCACCAGAAAATGCATCTGGCAAATGAAGGATTTAATCCAGAAATTATATCTGAACCTTTGTATTTTATGTATGAACCTGCACGTTCCTATATTCCTTTGACAAGAGAGATATACCAGAAGGTGGTTTCTGGTGAAATACGTTTATAAAGCATAGAAATAAAATTACTCTATAATACAGAAAATTTCAGATATACTCCCGAAACCATTTCAGCAGGAGCCATATGCAATATTTGTTTTAAAAATACAAGAAATTCAAATTAATCTTATAGTATTCAAATCTGTCTCTTCCAAAGATACAGATAACAATAGTTATGTGCATTGTGTAGCCTGCACTGCATCTGCTCATATTATTTCCTCACATATGGGCTCACATATACAACTTTTAATTTTACATTTCTCACTGATTCAAATTATTTTTGTCTAAGCCACCATTATCTTAACCTAGCTGAATATTTTACACACCTACATTTTATTCTGACTCTGCTTCTAAAATGAATAAAGAATTAGATCAATAATGTCCAAGGCATAAATAAAGTGAGCCATCAGAGACATAAGCAAAATACTGCACAAGCACTGCATGTAGACCTCAGTTCAATGTTTGATAATTGTGTAACAATGTAATATTTAATTGCAGTATTTTATGTGATGCTCAACTTCAGACTTTTATGGAAAATAAACATTCAGCGGTGAAATATACTTGTAGTATTTAGTGTACATTATTTTCCACTATTTACACCAGAACACAGATTATTTGCAAAAATTCATGCTTGATGGTACATTATGTCTTCTTTTACTTACCAGCTGTCATATTCCTGAAGCTGAGTTCTCATGAAAATGGGACAAAATTTACTACAGCTTTTACTGGAACTGAACACCTAGAAACTCTTAAAAGGATTTAGGAAGTTTCAAAGGCAGAATTAGATCAGAGAATATAATATTAGCATACCTGCTGAATGTGCTTTCCTTGAGTATGCATATCTGATTTCATTTAAAAATCAAACAAGTCTGCACTTATGTGAGGTAAAACCTCCCTACTGTACGATTCCCTGGATTCATGTGAACTTTTACCTGGATGAATAAAATATCTGTACTATAAAGCTAATGCTCATCCCAGTTAGAGCCTTACACACTTGCATGATTTCCCCAAGCACAAGACTTATTTTTTCTTGGTTTTCAGTACGTGCTATTACTACCACTGCTAACTCTGCTACTTCTGCCATAATGCAGTGATGCAGGTAAGTGACCCAAAGACCTTTGGTGCATTGTAGGGCACAGGACACACGCAGCCCCACACCACAAGAACTCATCACCTGAAGTAAGGAACAATTTAACTAACAGAGAAACTCTGTTGTGACCACAAAGGTCCAAACCCCTTGGTGAATACCATGTATCTCTCAGGATCCTCTGCCATTCCAAGTCAGGAGAAGTGTGTGTGACAGAAGCAGGCACAGCTTGAGGTCTGGAAGGCGGTAAATGTGCTCAGAACTGGACAGATGATACCAGATACACCAGATACACCTAGGACACACCAACATCTCCTATGAGACAGAGGAACTTGGAGTGAGAGAAGCAGAACTGCAATAAAAACTTTTAAGAATTGTCCATTTGTGTACTGAACATCATCCAGGTTTGAGGAAGGCCCAAGGAACTTCAATAGTTTGAATACATTATGGGACCCTATAGCATCCAAAAAGTCTCCTTTGACTGAGGCAGTAAACTTCTTATGTCTTGCCAAGTTTCTGGGAATCCTATTACCTAGAAAGGAAGGGATTGGTTATTCATGACTGTTGTATGTATTGGTTTCTCCAACTACTTCTACTGTGGTCTTCTAACACATGAAACAATAGTGCTCACCTAGAACTCTTCTTATAAGCTGACATGTTATTTCCAAAATGTCAATAATTTTCAAAACATGACATAATATTAAGACAGCTCTGAATTGGCCACTATAAACAAAATACTTGTATTTTTCCTACTATCAAAAGGTTTATATAACTATGAATACATATAACACTTGAACATGTAGAACATTAAACTTTATGAGGACTATCCCTATATAACTGCTGTTACCAATACACTTAATTAAGTTTACAACATTTACAAAGCTTCAAAAGCCTCAGAAAAAAGTGTCATTTTCTCCCATTATTTGTATTAAGGAGATGTACAATAAACTACTGTCTTACTGCCTGTTATTTCTTCTTTTCTCCTTCACCTTTTTACTCTCTACATTTAATTCCTTCCCAACATTTATTCTTCAGGAAAGGTTAAAATAGAGCACAAGACAACAATCACATTTACCAGGATCTAAGTAGGAGAGGGTTGAGGAATGGGTCTCTTACACCACAAAATTACTGTGGTTTCAAGATCCAGAAGAAATGTCCCATGCTTGTGCAGAGAAGGATGACTACCTATAACTCTCAAGCATCTAAATCCTTTTATTCCTCACCTGTTGTTATAAGTTGTTTTTTGGGCTTTTGATGGTGTAGCTTCCTCTCTTCATTTCCACAGAACAGAAAAAGAGGATATGACAAGAAAACTAAGAAAGTGATCAACTATTTTTGATACAGAATTTTAAAACCTAAAATTTTAGAGTATAACCCATTTATACCAGTCAATAAAGTTGTCTTCCACACAGAAGACACAACTGGAGAAATCAATGGGAGGGAAGAAAAAGAGCAGCAACATTAAATGAAATCTGGCTTTAATGCTGATCATATACTTACAAGGATCTCCAAGATTACTCAGTCCTGTGAGTGGCTATTTCTCTCTGGAAGGGCAAACTTTTTTAATGTTAAAGTCCTAGATCAAATGTTCCACAAAGCAGAATGCAGATTATGCCTTCTAGTCTCTATTTTGAACCAAGACACAGAAGTTTTCATATCTGACAGCTACTAAAAAATGAATTGGGTGAATATTCTCTACATAGTGTAATAAGAAGTATATTGTTATATATTTACTATAAACTGTATAGTTTATAGTAATATATACTATAATATATGCTATAATATATCATATATATTATATATATAGTATATATAGTATACTATAACATATAATATATAGTATATATATATACTGTATAATACTAAATTTAAATAAATAGCTAACACTTCAAAATTTACTACGATTTTTTAAAAAACCACAAACTACCAATAATCTCTTACATCTAAAATGCTTTATTTAGGACAAGTTCCTTCTTTCTTTTTGAAGTACTTCACTTCTCTCGTGCTTATGCTACTAAAAAAGCATTATAATTACCTAAGGTATAATAGTCAGGTTCAGAGTTAATGCAAATATACATACATGTAATATTGTATTGTCTAGATATTAATGTCTCAAACCCCCTCAAAATGAAATTTGGTTTTTTACATTAACAAAATATTTCAGTATTTGGTGTATGTTTCTTTGCTACAACGAGATGTTATAGGGAAATTTTTTGGTTTTATCTAATCACATTTAAAAAAAAAACTTCACTCTGAACGTCACATGGGGAAAATTAAACTGTTTTACATTTTCTTATTGGGTCATTCCATACTCCAAGGAATCATATTGTTTTGAAGGGAAATCGAGTATAATAATTACAGCACAATAAATAATTCATGGCACTATGGTATGAGTTTATGAGCTCTACATATGTCAAGAATAAAAATTATTCCAGTTAGTGGCATGTAACAAGAAGCCAAATAACAGATATATTTTTTTGTTGTACTTTGGGGGTTTACTTATTTAAAAACAAATTTAAAAATACATTTAAAATATAAGAGGTTTTAGAGACCTTTTAGAGATAACCTTCAGTACCTCCTTATAAAGGTTTCTTCACAATATGAGTTTGCCACTTGCAAGTATGCGTTATGTTAGCAATTTCAATCTCACAACAGCACACAATCTTCCCCAGACTTCTTGTCTTACCCAGTGTGGCATGTGGCAACTTGAACTTGCTTAACAGCTCAGTAGCCTGTGTTGCACTTACTGCCCTATGCATGCAGTTAATTTTGTCTTCACTGAGGATAGTAATTACCTGACATTAATTGAAATAATTCATTTCTTTGTAAGCCTTTCAAATCCCATGCAACTTACTTAAAAAATATTAATAAATATGCATACATCTGCATTGGATAAAAGTACTGAAATTATAGAGAACAAAAGTACTGAGGGCAAATTTAACCTATCTCCTAACTATAAGGGCTAAACCAGTTACCTAAATTGAAGCATCTTAGTACCCTTGGGATGCATGATGTTTTTAAGTCCCACTGCACACTTCAGTTTAATTCACTTCAGTATGAGCACTTCTTAAAAAATCGAGATTGAAGGAAAGACTTTGGTTAAGAATGTCACAGGAGTGGGTACTTCTAAATGGTGGTTATGGGAGATAAGCGTAGAATCGCCCTTTAGCTTCCTGCAAATTTCAGCCTTGAGATATATTTTGAAAGATATCTATTTACAAACAAAAAATAATTAAGTATGAATGCTGAATTTATTTTAAAACATACTTTTTAGAGAGATTAATACTATTAAATACTGGAAATTATCAGTAAGGCAAAATGAACACAGTAGTCCTCATACCTGGTTGAATAGCATCTCAGAAAGAAATAGCTTTATATCAGAAAGGACAAATCTAGATAATTACTGCTTTCTCACATTTAAAAATAAGTTATAAGACTTCTACTGGAAAGATTTTACACTGCCATAACATTACTTTTTAATTATTAATTTATAATTTGCTAAATTATAAGGTATATTACACTTCAGGCAGCTAAATAACATCACAAAACAATCTTACTTATTTCCTAACAAAATAATTCTGAATTTTAATACTTTGATGTTTACTTACAATAAGGTATTTGAAGCCATAAAATATGTCTCATCTCACTCTAAGTGAGATTAAAAGTTGGATACTTTTAAGAATGCTTAGGTGTATGTTATTGGACGTCACTAAAACTATTTGAATAAGCTTCAAAATATGTAAGTATTTCTATTTTTTCTACTACATGAAAAATAGACAGACAAAGAAACATCAGCTAAAATTCCCACTGAGAGCTTGAAAGTATGACAGGACATGTATGTACGTGCAGCTGACCATTCTAGAAGGACTTATTTCAGTTTTTTCTTGGTCCACCTAATTTCAAGTGTACTTTGTCCCATTAATATTTGTCACCAGTTGTGGAGATGTTCCTCGTGGAGCAGAAATATTTTTCTTCTTCTCTTGGATTTGAATGAATGCTATGTGTGAACCACCTGTTGAAGGTAAATGGGCCTCTCTCAAAGTTATCAAGTTTTATTTTCACTACAATGAAAGACAAAGCATACTACAAATTCTTGTGTTGGTGCATGGAAGTGCCCAGTGATTCAGTCTCCGTCCTATTCCAGTATGTATGTAGGTCAAACTCAACTGCATTTCTACAGCTTTTAACAAAAAATCTTCTCATTTCAAACTTAATTAAAAAATAGAAGAATTGATTGTATGTGGTGTTGTTGGTTTTCTATTCTATAAACTCAAATCACAAAACAGTATTACATAACACCTTAGAAACCTGGCAGCATTAACTAGAAGAAAAGTTTTAATTTTTTTGTTCCACTCTTCGCTATCTTCATTGTATTATTTTTAATACAGTAGGTGGACAGAGTGAGTGAGTGAGTGAGTGAGTGAGTGAGTGAGTGAGTGAGTGAGTGTTTGGGCTGTAGTTTCTTATACTATTTCTGGCTAACAGTGAACTTTTAGAAAACTTTCCAGGCTGACTTCCATTTTTCTGACTTACAGTAAGGCAACCAAGATTATTTTAGCAGCACAACTGATGAACTATATTAATCCTTCTGGTTATTCCCTGCAATAGTCAGGAAGTATTTTCTTTGTTGTTGCTTCATGCACCTATTCATTCATGTTATGTATCTAATTCTGAATTCTATTACTGTTCTGTTCTGTGCAGAGTCTAAAAAAGAGATGTTCCTTGTTTGTAGGGGAACCAACATTCGTTTTTAAAACAGACAGGTAAAACCCATAAAGCAGCAGTACACATTTGAAGCACTTTTATGAGTGAATGAATAACCTTGTGATCCTAGCAGAAAAGGTAAAAAAAATCTCATAGAATCTGGCTCTGCAGAAGATACCAAATGTGGCAGTCCTAGTTTCAAAAAAGAATTGCTGTAGGCACATGAAAGCATAAATGTCTACCCAAAACACATAAACACAACCACACTATTCTTTTTCTCCATGTGACTCTTCTGAGTTCTGTCTCAAATGTGCCTGCATGTGGAATACCCCCAGCTGTAATCTGGACAAATCTCTCCAGCCACTTTGAACCAACTTTCAGTTAGGAGGCTTCAAAGAAAACTGCTGCTGCAGAAAGAGGTGATGATTTCCTTTGCTATTAATCTATTTTGTAGCTTGTGCTGATGACAGATCAGCGTCATTTTTTCTAGTATGAAATTGGAGTCATCCTGTGAGACATATTCCTGCACAGAGAAAAAACCCAGAACAACAAAACAAACAATTCCATAACTTACAATACAAATACATATGATCAGACTGTGATATATCCCAGCAGAGTCCAGAAAAAAATCATAACTGAGAAAAAAGTACTGATTGAAGGAATGTTTCAACAGATAGAAAATTAGTACAGGAAGTATGGGCAGATTTGGGGACTGAAAACTTAATTTTTCCAGTTGAGAATTGCATTAAATTAGACTAGCGGTGTTTTCTTGTCACCCATTTTGTATGCTTTCATGGAGGTATCTGAAAAAAATAAAGAAGGTCTAAAAAAATAATGTATTCATAGTGCCATCAGACCAAGCCACCTACATCTATACCTTATCAGTAATGAGATCTCTGTGACCATTTGGAAGGGCATTACTGTCTTCCCATTAACAAATTCTGTAGCAACTTTCAGGTTTTGTACCTAAGATTTCCAAGAACTATGAAGAGCTTTAGTGCTGGAATTGACTGAATGAGCAGAGTACTACAGTAGCTTCTTCAATTAATTAAGCCTTAGCTCAAGAAATGGCACAACATGAGCAGTTTCTTGGTTTCCAAAAATAGAGGAGATGAGCTGGATGTATGACAAAGTAGTCATAAAGTAGATAAAGTCACAAGAATCAATGTGACATTAAGGCAGAGCCTGGCCTGAACAGGACTTTTAAAGAGAAGGTGTTTAAGTTTAGGTGGAAAAAAACGTATAGAAATGCCCAAAGAAACAAACACCAACTAACAAAAAAGTACACATATTGATAAAACCAGTTCAGTAGGCCTGAAACAGGACATTTTTGTCTTCAAAAATCCATAAGGGCATAATAATCCAACAGAGTGGTTCATCTGGAGTAAATGTTCCATTTGTAGAATATGGTTAGTTTACAGTAGCCTCTGATCCATGATTCCATAAAAAATTCAGATTCAAACATCATAAACAGGGGACTTCTACACATTTCACTTACAACCAGAAGAGCTACAGACTGAACTTTTCAAACAGAGACTTACAGGATCCTCACACAAAGCATGGTAGTAGACATTAGAGCAGAAAAAAGTACAACAAAAGAATTCAACAACAAGACATGAGTAAGCATTTGACTTTACATAAGACTTGGTTTTATGCAAGGACCAGGTGCAGGAGGTGCAGGAGAGATGAAGTCTCAAAACTGGCATTCTTCCCATTAAGGCAAGAAGCTCTGTTATTAATTAATTAGTTCTCCTGCAGCATTTTTGCAACAACCTGTCATACTTTCCTGAGTAAAATTTTAACTGACAAGTTAAAGGTCTTTTTATGACTAAACCCAGTCATTTGCGGTTTTCATTTAGCAGTGGTTCAAAGGCCAAGGATAAACATTTTACCTTATCATGACTGATTTTCTTTGCAACTTTGTGAGGCTCTTTTGGGGGAACCTCTAGTTATACTACTACAAGTAATACCCTGCACAGGTTTCAGTAGGAAAATCTTCTTTATCACAACTGCTAATTCTACGAAGTTTTAGATATTTAAAAAAAAATTGTTTTTAAATACAAGAAAGGGTAATTCCACTCCTTTTGTTGGCAAGAGAAGTGTACAAATTGAGGCATTTAAAATTTTTTATCTGATTGTAACATTAAAGACTGTCACTTATGAAGCATATTAAGACCACCTGCTTGTGCACATTCCCCTCTGCAGGTGGCTGGCAACTATTACAGAAAACAACAAAAGCTGCTAAGTGGAGCAAACATTTAAGACAGGGGGCAGGGGGCCTGTACTTCGCCTTAAAAATAAAAATCTTTATTTTTACTTGTAAGGCTTTAGGTGTTCTTGAAATTGTATTCTTCAGTGGTAGTTAATCTATTCTCAATATAACAAAATAAGAAGCCTATTTTATTGCTATTTATTTCTTTTATCTTACAACCATTACCTTATCAGGACCAAGGCTGATTTTAACTGTAATTCAGCTATGCTTTTGGTTTAGTTCTTCACACTCATAACCAGGGTTAAATTTTTAAAATGACACAGAAATTAAATTAAATATAAGTCAGAATAAAGCAGATGAATGCAAAGAAGAAACATTAGTACTATATATTACATAGATTTTAGAAATCTCTGACAATAGAATGGAGGACATCCAACTGCAGCTAGACACCAGAAAGACAGGGGTCTTTACTTCACCTAAGGTTTTGGAGTAAAGTGAAACACATTCCTTAAAACTATATGGCTGTCCAATATATTATCAACTACTTGACACTTTTTCAGAGCATGCCAAATGACCAGTGTCTAAAAGGGGAAAAAAACTTCAGGGTTTACACAGCAGTGGGGATAGAAGAATGGGAAATGTGAATACTGCTCAACTCAACAAAATTAAGATCAAACATATAGCTTTCTTATATATCCCTTATATATATTTGAGCATTATGTGTATAAGCAAGTTAAAAGAGTTTGTGTGCTAGCACAGCTAGGTACATGTAGAGGTTTGAGAGAGACTTGGACTACACTCTACCCCCAGGGACATTGAGACAGACTGGGCTGCTGTACATTTTAATCTGCTCTGTAGAAAAATGGATCTTCAGCAAGAAAGAAGATAAAAAGCAAATACAGACAGTATGTCAGTGAGAGAAAGAAGTTATTTAAACTCTTAGGACCTTGCCAGAGCAGGAAGCCTTGCAAGATGTCCACATCCTTCCACTGGAAACAGCTAAGGAAAGCAGAACAAAATGATCATTCTCCCCAGGAAGGATGAAACTTACAGGAAAATTGAAAAGGCATTTTAATAAGTCTTTGTGTCTCATTCTTCACTCTGCTAGTGGAGTAGCTAGTGGTACTACTAATCCATACCAAAATACTTAACTAATACATAGATACAGCAAAGAGGCTAGCCAAAGCTTTCTTCAAGAACTCATGGAGCACTTGGGTGGTCTCTGCAGCCCCTGGCAGCTGAAATGAGGTACACCTCTCCACCTGCACTTGCTTAAGTTCAGATGGCGGAATGAGTTAGTGGGACAGACCACACTGAATAGTACTGGCTTTTTTTTGTCCCCTAGGGTAGTCTGCAATAATTTTGCTAACACTCTGACTATAAAGATTCACTAAGCCTGTATTTGCACTATTATCTCTGAAAAGGGAGACCTTGAAATTAGTCAAGATACTGTGCTTCTGTGGTCATTATTTTTCCTTCCCACTACCTGACTGGCTGGTGTGCTCAGCTGAAAAGGATTTCAACTCTTCAGAAAGGAGAAATGGGGGAAAAAAGCATAATAGAGTGGTAATGAGGTGTTGGGCTCCTGTGTGGTCGATACTTGCTCGAACTGCAGTCCTTTCTAACAATCCTGATTTCTACCTCTCAGAAAAATTAGCCAGCAGCTCTTCAATCAGACATCCTCACCAACATCCAGGTAAATATGCTGCACCTGAACTCAATGACCCAGATGAATATTTCTAATCTCAGGGACCTGAATTACTGCTTTTCCTTCCTGTCTCACTACACCCTCCTGCTCGAGCTAGCATCTTCTGGCTCATCTTGCTCCACTACTTCTGCATTGAGGTGACTCCAGAGAGGTGCAGTCTGGCTCCTGGTTGCTCTTGTTGCTCAATGAAACTGACTTCAAGTTCTGAGTGTCCCAATCTGCTCTTCTTTTGCCTCTGACATCACTGTGAGAGGCAGACACCTGGTTTGCTTGCTCTTAAAGCTCCCCCCTGCACAACAATTAGCTGTGGCTGCCAGGAGAAACTGGAGCTGACAAGAGCAAATAAGAAAGCTGAGCAATCAGCTTAGAGGAGAGAATGCCTCTATGAATGTAATTTGTTAAGGCATTTGGTGTGAACAATTTTCACACTAAATGTGTGTCAATTTATTTCCTTAAATAAAGTTAAAAAGTCAATGAAGCACATCAACTAAAAGTATTAAATGTTTAGTATAGTTTATAGACCAAGAGAGTTATATATCTCCTGAACTCCTTTGCCATTGCTCACTCTCCCTTTTCAGACCCTCAATTATGCAGCACAGGCTGCAATAGCTGACATTTTGCTGGTGTCAGCACCTCGGCCTGGGTTTCACGTCCCACATTTCCCTTAAAGTCCGCATCTTTCTTCTGTTATGTGCATTATACGAAGAACCCTGCCAGGACTCTGCAAATTCTTCAGGGCAGTTGATAGAATGATGACAACAGGCAAAAAGCAAAAAGGTGGAAGTTCATCAGAGTCCTTTCAGTTCATGAAGAGCTGTTTCGCAAATTTCAAAACACCAACAAAATCTGCTTTGTAGGTACACAGAATTTCAAGATGAGGCTCAGCATTCAATTTTTTTTAATACTGACCTTCTCCTGCTAGAGATCTCACATATGATTCTTTGTGAAGACAATCAAAAATGCTCAGTGTGTATTTGAATGGAAGTTAGATTACTTCTTTTTTGTGTTGTGATATTGCTTTTTCTAGAAAAGAGAGCATTTGGGTGCATACCTTGTGCATACAGATAAGGTTTATTGAGTGAAATGCGCAACTCAGGCTCTTTTGCAGATTAATACAAAGTCCAAGAGACACAAGAGGTGGCCATTTGGAGGCATTTTCTTCTGTGATTTGTACACTGAACTTTTAACTATTGAACACAATGTGAGCAATGTAGAATTTCTTGTAAGGATAGGTTGTCTTTTGATATTTCTCTTGTTTCCAGCTAACATGCCACTGTACAGTGAAGAAGGCTGCTACCCACCCTGCTGTGGTGACTTCAAACTGGCAGACAGCTCAGGTTGCTTTGACTGTAGCAAAATCCCAAGGTATGACCTTGCTGAAGAGCAGTACTGGCATTTAAGGGCTTTATGACTGACTATGCTGACATTTAAAAATGAAAAGCAGAAAAAAGCCAAAGCGTGACGCTGAGCTGAAGGCACACAACATAATGCCTCTGCACCATCACCAGAATAGGCCGGGCTTACTTGAAGCTGATTTGCAACATATCACCTTTCCTCCTGCATTTTTTAAAACATCTGTGCTATCATAATACAGTTGACTAGAAAGTACCTATTTCAATGGATAACAATCCATATCATCATGCCAAAATTACCTCACTGGCTGTGAAACAGCTACGGCATCTTGCACATAGATTTGTGGAGAGAAAAAAATGTGATTAAACCAAATGGACAAAAATGAGGGTGTTAAGGTGGTAGTTGCGAGTTCATGGGATGCTACAAACGGATACAAATGGGAAAACCAGGCTCAGGCCATACAACCACTCTTCAGTTTTTTCTAAAGTTAAAAATGTTTCTGAGTTTGTTGTGTTTCTAGCCTAAGGTTAGAAGTGAGATGTATTGTGTCCCTGTTAGTTTCTCTGCTTCTGACTATTCTCAACCTAATAAAAAACCATAAAACTGCCCTACCAACCCCCTTTTCTTTAGCCTAATACCATCACAGCTATGAGAATACAACTGCTATTTTGGAAGGCTAAGACAGTATCTCCAAAACATTAAAAATGATACTCTAACCTAGATTTCTACCAGGTCATTTAAAACAAAGACTCCTCCTACTTGACTTCACATAATTTCAATTTTTAAAATTGCTATTGTCAGATGACTGTGTAATATAATCCATTCTACCACCAGAGAAGAAAATCCAAACCACTTACTTTCTTGCCAGCTGATTTGGCTTTCTTTTTGCTTGGAACCATGGATCTGGGGAATAAAGCAAGGCAAAGCCACAGCTGTTAATGGAGGAGGGTATGAGAGGCTACAAATCAGTCTGAAGCCTTTCCTTCCCACAAAAGTAACTACTACAAGAACATGAAGTGATTGAGACTGGAGATGAAGATATAGCATATATGGGATAGGATGGCAACAGTTCAATATATATTTCAAAATGGACTTCTGGGGGACAAGGGAGATGTATGTGAATAGGAGAAAAATCAGTGTTTTAGAGAAATTCTTACTACTTTATGGATTTTCTATGCTGCCTTTCTTACAGAATTACTGCACTGTATTTAACACCTTCCTAGCATGCTGAGCTCAAGACTTCAGACAACAAAGATCACGACAAGGGTATGGTTTCTGAAAGCAGTTTTTTTAAAGCTTTAACTGACTATTTTCCAGGCTTTCAGATGCACACTGCTTTAGGAGAATGTATTTCTGTCCACTCTTCAGAGAGCAAATCCTTTGCCAATATGCATGTGAATGCACTGTAACTACTACAACCATCCACTCAAAGCGTGTCCTTGCACTTTTACCAAAAACCATGCCAATCACAACCAAAACACAAAGAGATAAACAAGAATTATCTAATGCCACTGGACGGGTGCCAGTAGTTTACTATGATGGAATTATGGTTGGAAAGCAATTCATAATACAGTAGCTCTTGTACCCAGACTTGCAGGTATCATCTGGTGCATCTGTGTTCCCCAAAGTTGATGGTTTTTGTCATAAACTTGTAGTATGTTTCCCAATGGAATTGCATTTATGACATGACTTCTTCTGCCAAGCACCTTTACAGTATTCCTCATTTGTTTAAAAAATATCAGAAATATTCTATACATCATCAACACCTAATTAATTTAATTCCAGTGGTTTAAATAGTGTTTCATCACAGAGAGTGTGAATTTATTGTGAAGTGAAATACAGAAGTACACTGGCAAAAAGGACTACTTCTGCCTTCTTTATGATCTTCTTAGGCTACAGAGAACTGAAAAAAGGCATTTACAGCAGAGAGCATTTACAACTGAAATTTTCCACTTATCTTTTAAAGTAGTTCAGTACGTTCAAACTATGCCAAAGGGAATAAATAGCACTCAGTGGGTAATCTACCTTAAAGGGACACAACAAAGTAATTTTTAAGCATTGCTGGATACATAATACTACAGAAGAGGATGCTCTTCATAGCTCCTTGCTATGAAGAACAGTCTTCACACAAAAGTGCATGGAAGTGCTGTTATTTGTTGTCAGTATGGTGAGATGGCTAAGAGAATAGACTGAGCCTTCAAACAGTTCCTTCACATTTTTGATAATAAACAGCTCTAGAGCTGGTAATCACTGAAGACTTATCTTTACAAATTAATTAATTTTGAGGACTAATTTTTAAGCCATAATTCTTGAATGGATTTTTTTTTTGTGTGTTAGATACTCCTAAAGGCCTCATGATCACCCTGTAACTTAGACACTGTTTTGTGGATTTAATCACCGCACCTTCAGTAACAAAGAGGAATACAAAATCATGTGAAGATTTAGAAGTTCAAATAAGGCAGTCATCCCCAAAAAGATTTGCCTAAAACTGAAACAACTAACATTGCTAGGAGTGACAAAGGAAAGGAAATCCAAGACAAGAAGGATAACTTTGTCAATTACAGTTCCTTTAGTAATAGTACAGTGCAACAACATCAACCAAAATACAGCTACTTGTACATAATACAAAAATAAAGTTTATACTGTGCTAGGAATTACGTATTGAGCTTAAAGAGTGATGTATAACATTTTCTCTTAAATAATATGGTCAGGTACACTCAGCCAAATGGATGTACTAACACATCTGAAGACAAACACATAAAGAGCAGTTTCTTAGTTCAGTGTATCCATGTATCATACCTCAGCTAGGATTTGAGAGCAAGCTAAGTTTTTCAAGTTTTCCCTTTGCTACTGCTCTTTAGCCATAGCACAGCAGTTCTACAATCAAATGGTGAGTTGAATTTTGGATAGTGGCATTTACTAGCAGATACAGAAAAGTATTATTCAGAACCAGCCTAAGGCACCATAGTTTCCACAACAGACCCAAGACATTACTGGCAAAAATCAATGTTAAAGGCAGCTATGAGTGTTTAGCTACAGTACCATGATGAACAGCAACCTAATGTTGACAATATTCTCCGTTGACTAGTGTGGCTCTGTTTAGTCTCTAGAAGGTGTAGTAAAGTATATGATTTTAATGTTACTACAATCTGAAGAATGCAAAAACTCTTAGCAAAAAAAATTTCTCCTTTCATCTCTCCTTTTTAAAATTCTAATCATCAATCTTGCAAGAAATTCTTTTACAGACTTTTTAGAAATACAGTTTCCAACAAGTTACATAGTAAAAAGCCTACTAAATTATTTCCTTCTCTTTTAAAAGAAAGTATATTGTCCCATGTCCCTCTCTCCCAAATGCACTGCATCTGCCTCTGCTATCAACACCACTGGTGAACAACTCATTTAAGCAAAATCAAGTTTTCTCCTAAAAAGTCCTAAAAAGCAAACATGAACCCTTGATTTCCTCAAGACTTCTTCCCTAATCATAGTCCATGATACTGGCTAGAATTTAAAGCAATATGAAATGAAACTATCATCTATCATCTTGACAGCACCTGCCACAAAGACCAAAACAGCTACCTTGCTAAAACTCTTTTAAATTCTAGAGCAAAAAATAGGATTAGAATAGGAGTAAATTAGTCAAATACCACTACAGAAATTGTGCGTTCCATATTGAACATTGTAGTTCAGATAGAGAATCACAGCTGAGACATACTTAACTAAGTACTTTGAATTTCAGAATATTTCCCCGACACATCACAGGGTGATGTCAAAAAGTTATGATTGTGACAGTAACTGTAGCTAACCTCCTTCTATTCATCAAGGGATAGAAAAATTTATCAGAGGAAAAGAATACTTTTTTCCAAGCATTTTTCAAATTACCATCAACTCTCACTGTACTCCTTCCACTTATCTATCACAGAATAGTTAGGGTTGTAAGGGACCTTCAGAGATCATCTAGTCCAACCCTTACTTGTATCCCCACATTTAAGAGTAGGACTGTCTGCAACTACTTATAAAAAATAACTAATATTCTTTATAGTGTTGATACATTATGTAATAAATCCCCAAAGGTTTTCATTTGTGTATTTATCTACTTGGTTTGCCAAAACCTTGGCTCTTACCTGCACTTAGTGCAGAGTGTTGATGAGACTTTTCTGTGCCTTACAATAATGCCAACCTTGAAGTCAGACATTTTATTGCCAGTGCAGTGAATAACCTCAAGATTTTCCAATAAAAAATACCAGCAGCACATAAAATGCAAATTTGTGTCTCACTACCTATTTCCTTTAAGGTGCAATGAGCAGCAGTCTCGTAATATTGTTTCGGCATCTTTTACGCCTGAACCTTATTATCAGCTTTCACACTTTTACTCATTTTTTGAAGTTAAGTGAAACACCTCTTCAGAACTAAACTACACAATTATATGTTATATATGTTCAGTCAAGTGTGAAGAAACATAGTTCAGATTCTAGAAACACAATGAGCAACAGTGATTTCTTCCATTTCAAATAAACTTAAAATAGTTTCAATTAAAGTAACAGCTTCAACCATAACAGCTGTGTAGCATATAAAAAACCAAGAACTACAGGGAATTAATTTTGCTATTGTTATCTAATCACACGAATTTTCTGAGTCAATCAATACCAACATATTCTAAGTTAAAACTCAGATCTAAGAATGACATAGAAAATGGGACAAGAACACTATGTTAAGAACAGACATTCTTCATCAAATGAGCTAACCACACCTCACAGTTACAATTAACTTTGGTCATCTTCTGAATGTGCTCAGATCTCCAAAGACCTGGTAACATTAGGATACATTGTACATTGTTTATCTACAACCACATAGTACAGCCTTCTCTTTCTTTTGTACTACTGGGCTAATGATGACTTAACCAAAGAAAACTGAAGTCATCTTGTATGGTTGGTTCGATCTCAGTCACCTAACATGTGACACAAAAGTATCTATGAGAGCAGTGCAAATACAAAAACTCCATGACAGGGGAGAAAAAAAAAATTAAAAAGAAAAAAGGCTGTATGGTTTTTCTCAGCAATTGTTTACTATTTTGCCTTCTGGCAGATGAAAAAATTATCTTCTTTGAGTTTAAGATGTTCTGGTAGATCTAGCTGTCTTTTTGCTTCTTCAATGTCTTCCTGAATTGCCGAAATGAGCGCATCTGAAAAAGGTAAGAATAGGGATATTTAAAAGTTGGTTTGTATTCTGAACACAGTAACAAGTGAAAATAAGGCACCACAAAATATAAAAAACAATTACAGAAGTAGAATGTAACCATGAGGTCTGAAAGGCAGAATTCTCTGCTTTTAAAATATTTTTTTAACATGCTGAAGTTGCATTTCTACCTGTTACCAGTACTATCCTCTTTGTTTGCCAAAAAACATATTAGCAGCTCTGTTTTAATACTAACAAAACTGCATTTTAAGAAGAAATTAGTACATTTGACATTAATGACAAGCCCATGATTTTAATGTAACTCCTCAGACATGCAGAAGAAAAGTGCAGGTTTTTCGTGTGATACATAAGATGTGGAGGCATGTTTTTTTGTTTTTAAATTACGAAAATATTTTACTAACATTTTAAAGGTTAACCAGTAATACATCTCAGGATGGAAGGAGGTACAGTGAAGACCCAGAACTTGCATGAGTAAGACAAAATAGAAACTAGTCTGAGGGAGACCTTCCATACTGACCTAAGGAATCAAAGTTTTTTTCCGGTCGAATGTATCCAGTTATGACTATACTAAGAATTTCTCCATAAAAGTCTTCTTTGAAGGTGTGGATAATGTGTGTTTCCTAAAGGAAGAGAAGTAAGTGGACAATTACTATGAACTTAAGACTTTATTTCTCTCTCTGTAAGCATGTAGGCCCGATATCCAACATTCAAATTCTCCTTAACAGATAAAAAAATAAAAGGGACATTTAGTATAGCATGTATAATCTAAAATTAAAAGGCCAGGGCTTTAGTTTGTATTAGGAAGCAGAACTGCATTCTGCATGGAATTAAAAAAATTACTTCCTTAAAGAGTAAAAAGTGTTCAAAGAGAAAAGGCATGGGGAAAAAACCCCCAACAAAACAAAAATAACAAAAAGCCCCCAAAACCAAACAAAAAGACCCAACAAACCAATGAAAACCAATTAAAAAAAAACCAAAACCCACACCCCCAGACATCAGGAGTTCCTCAGAGTTAAGATTTCCAAGGCAGGAAATGTTAATGTTTCATCAACAAGTGGATACATTAAAATAACTATGAAGATTTTGGTAGAAGTAGTTGCTTCAAGGAGAGCTTTTACAACTATCTCTTAAGTGAACTGAATGATAAAATTGGAGAGCAAGTCCAGACTAAGACACAGACTTGACACTCAAAACTTTTTTTTATGTACATCTTGATCTCCAAAATAGGCCAACCCGTAACATCTACCTGCAGAGGTATGATTTGGGAAGCTTTTAACTACTTGCTCAGAAAAGTTATCTGCAAAAAAATTTTAAAGTATAGACTGCCTAAGACAAACACTTAGAAGTAGAGATTCAGGTACAAATAAAATTGTTTTCAACAAATCAAGGACTCAGGAAAATTTGTTAAAAATTTGTTTTTAACAAATTAAGACTCAGGAAAAGCACCAGCACTTAACAGCAAAAGAAACCCACTGCTGTCACAACTCAGGATTTTAACTTCTCCATCCTTACATCATTATATGCCTTCAAATATTTATTTGGTACATTAAGCCACAGCATCTTATGAATCCATTTTATCATTTAAGAGAAGAATTAATTAAAAATTCATCACACATTAAGCTGCCCCAACATCTCCTATCTGAAATGCAGATATGTTGCAGAGAATAATAGATTATTACTATGTTCCAGCTTATGCTAGGATCTCATAACTAGTAAATTCAATGCATTGACCAAGTTCATGCTTAATGTGCCATCAGCAAGTCAAGCAACCATCATGTCAAGTACTATTATATCTTAATTTTGGAAGTAGTTAAGAAATGGTGGAAGAGAAGAAAGAAAAACTTTATTCAACTTCCTCTGCATACTCTCTGGTTACAGGGAGTATATATTCTTCTCAGAATACAAATATTAAATAGATAACAAATGCTTTTCTAATGGGGCACAAATTCCTAGATACCATTCATCAATCAAATTATGTGTACCTTGTTAACATTCATTCAGTATTTTATTACAATAAAAATCCCACAAAAAGCAAAATTCTTACCACTGATTTCTTAATATTGTTATAGAAGGGATTCCATCCTATGCTCAAAACCATTTTATGAACATCTCCATTTCCAACACAGGCCCATCCATAGTATATACCAGTAGGGATATCAGATGGAAAGCTTTCAACTACTTGCTCAGAAAAGTTAGCTGTAAAAATTTTATAAAGTGTGAGTGACTTTGTGTAAATCAAGTCTATAACAGGATCTTCAAATACTTAATAGCCAAACTCTGCCTACATACTATTTACAAACATAATACTGGTGATGATAAGCATAATGAGATATATCATTGGCAAAGTAAAAAACACCTTCATAAAATTCAGTTACTGTGGCAACACCAGAGTTATTACATCTCTTACACACACACATACACACACACACGCTGTGTTGTATACTTCTCTTTCTCTTCTGCAGTAATAATTAAAAAAATGTGTCATAGCTACAGCCAGAAAACATCTCTTGGACAATTACATCAGCTTTACCACGATGAAAAATGAGAGGGGAAAAGTCAACTTTCTTCTGCACTATAAAACAGCATCTCAGAACTATTTATTAGTAAAACATTTACTGATTAAATAAACTATGTAGAAGCAAACGTAATCATTGCTTAGTCATCTGTCATTTTTGCACAAGCTCCCCTTCAGAGGCATCTTTGAAAACTACATATTTACAGTTAAATAAAATTTCCTTTTGACTGAATTAAATCTTCTCTCAAAATTACTATCCTACACCTATTTCCAAGTTGAATAGGTCTCTTCACTCAAGATACCAAACTGATTTGAAAGAAGAGATGGTTACCAAATTTTTATCAAAGCTCACAGATAGTTACAGCTTCCTTTCCCTGTTCCCTAATACCAACACACTGTTTATAAACAACCAAGATAAAAACGAGAAACATTCACAGAAACAGAGGTCAGAAATCCAGCACTACAAGAGTGGTCTTGAAAAGTTTCATGTCTGTTAGATGTAGTGCAACATGACTACTGATTTCAGTATCTGCTTAAGAACAACCAAAATTCTCTTGCAGTATTCATCTGCCTGCATTTAGACATCAGATGTCCAGAGATGCGCAACAGGAAAATATATTCTCTGCAGGCCAAGCCCACCTGCTCTGTTTCAAACTCTGCTTTACTTCTCTTAAAATTTCTTCCTTGCAGCGATTCCCAATGCCTACTCCCTTTCCTATTCGTATCGGATATTTATGCGAAGGGATATTTTCCCGGGCTGCCACACCACTGCATCGAGAATGTGACACTTATCTACGTCCTGTACATCGTGACGATCACTAGATGAGAAAAGGAACAAACACCAAGATTCAGGGAAACCCCTTCATAGACTGGGATGCAGGAAATGACACAAGAGAAAGCGCAAGACTCTAAGCAGTGCAGGAGAGCGGGGGGGAAAGGCGTCAGCAAAACGCTAGTAGGTAAGAAGGCAGGGCTGTTCTCGGAAATCGCAAGTCACGACACAAGGGCAGCTGTGCAGGGCAGCCGGGCGGCCGCCGAGGTCAGGCGAGCTTCGTCACAGCGCTGCCGCGCCGCTGCCTGGCGGTGCCCCGGGGGGCGCGACACAGACCGCCTGCTGAACCCCCGGTCAGCATCTCGCCGGCGGGAGCCCTCCCGGGACCCGGCGGGGACCCTCAACCCCACGGCTGGGCCCAGCCCCGCGGAATTCCCGCCCGTGCTGTTCCGGGAAGATGTGCCCTCCGCGCCCGCTTACCGGTGGGGATGCCCAGCTCCTTGGAGCCCCTGCCGAAGCCCTTCACCACCTCCCCGCGGCAGAAGTACGGCAGGTGCCTCATGGCCCTGCGCTGAGGCGCCGGCAACCCGAGCCCGCCGCGCCGCGGCGCCGCTCGCCACTTCCGCACGGGGCGCTACCAACGGCAGGGGAGGAGCCGCTCGGGCCTGCGAGCCACACACCGCTCCCGCGGCTCCTGCCCACCCTCCAGAGTAGACGTGCCCGCGCCGCATGCCCAGTGTGCCCTCCCTCGCCGGGGGACGGCCATCCCGGCCGCAGCGGGGCGGAGCTGCATGGCGGTGCGGGCCGCAGCGGGGCGGGCGGAGCTGGATGGAGATCGCTGCCGCAGCGGGGCGGAGCTGCATGGCGGTGCGGGCCGCAGCGGGGCGGGCGGAGCTGGATGGAGATCGCTGCCGCAGCGGGGCGGAGCTGCATGGCGGTGCGGGCCGCAGCGGGGCGGGCGGAGCTGGATGGAGATCGCTGCCGCAGCGGGGCGGAGCTGCATGGCGGTGCGGGCCGCAGCGGGGCGGGCGGAGCTGGATGGAGATCGCTGCCGCAGCGGGGCGGAGCTGCATGGCGGTGCGGGCCGCAGCGGGGCGGGCGGAGCTGGATGGAGATCGCTGCCGCAGCGGGGCGGAGCTGCATGGCGGTGCGGGCCGCAGCGGGGCGGGCGGAGCTGGATGGAGATCGCTGCCGCAGCGGGGCGGAGCTGCATGGCGGTGCGGGCCGCAGCGGGGCGGGCGGAGCTGGATGGAGATCGCTGCCGCAGCGGGGCGGAGCTGCATGGCGGTGCGGGCCGCAGCGGGGCGGGCGGAGCTGGACGGCCATCCCGGCCGCAGCGGGGCGGAGCTGCATGGCGGTGCGGGCCGCAGCGGGGCGGGCGGAGCTGGATGGAGATCTCTGCCGCAGCGGGGCGGAGCTGCATGGCGGTGCGGGCCGCGGCGGGGCGGGCGCAGCGGGGTGGAGATCGCGGCCGCAGCGGGGCGGGCGGTGCTTGCGGAGGGCGGCGAGCGTTGCCGTGCGCAGCGCGGTGCTGTCACTCGTCAGGGCCACCTTCGTGCCCTTTGCTCCTGCCCTTTGCTCCTGCACACTCGGCTCTGCGAGGGCAGCTAGGTCTGGCCCGTCTGCAGTTTCTTCGATACAAACTGCAGTGACAGCTGCGACTGCCGTGCTCCAGCTGCCACATCCCGATCCTCTTATCTGAAAGGCTGCTCCTCGCACCCTGCGCCCACGCGTGTAGATAAGGGATTGTTGCTTCCTTGGTAGCCCTGGATTTGCCTTTTCGCTCAGAAAAGGCAAAATGCTTCAGTGCACAGCAGACATTCAGGAAATCCGTGAGAACAGGTCTTCGTGTGACATGCTCCAGCGAACTGCAGTTCCTTGCTTAAAACAAATAATCCAAACAACCAAACCCCAACAGCAAACTAAACTAAAACCAAACCAAACACCAAACCATTTTTACCCAACCTGTGCTTTTACCAAGGTGCTCACGTCTCCCCTTCTGCCATTTCCGCTGCTAGTGCAGGGGTCTCCTTTGGAAGAAAAGCACCAAGGGAGCAATGCTCATTCTGTGTCCGATTGAAGGAAAATGAAGGGTTACGTGAGCATTTCCTTCACTTCCTGTCTCTTCGTGTTGATAAAGCTTACTAATGTATTTAGATTATTAACACTCTTTTTTCTATTGCCCTGCCTGATCCAACTTAAATAAATTTGAGATGGTATGAGTTCAAAATAGTATTACATGAAAGATATCCATAGTCTTAGTAAATTACAGAACAGCCAACCCACCAGCAGACAGTCTCTTTGTATCAGTGACACTACAGGCCATTTGCATTCTGGCGTCTCATTCAGCACTGATGTGCTGCACATAAGCATATGTGTGTTTAAGCACATAACTGTTATCCAGAAACACCATACAGGAAATCCCTGAGGTGAACTGGTGCTTTCTATTCTTCCGCCCCCACCCCCCCACCCCTTTACTACAGCTTCTAATTTCAACTGTTTGATAAGAGCCATAAAAATATTTCAGGACTTACTTCTAATTTGGTTTGCTATTTTTTTAATGTGGAACATGATTCTTCAGAAAAGCAATGTGAACATCTGTGCCTTGTATTTAATTGTATTCCAAGTAAATAACTTTTTAAAATGGGCATTGTTTGAAGAAATGGACTTATATATCATATCATAAAGCACTGACTGTTCATGGAAGCTGTGAACACAAGCAGTTTTATATAAGAAGGCAAAAAAAATTCCAAATTATTTTGCCTCAAACTTATCCTCTTCTTCTTTCATTTATCTTAATTCCCTGTCATCCTTTTCATGATAACATTTAAATTCATTACTTCAGCTTGAGTAGCTTTGACTGTCTTAAGGAATGACCATATGTGTAGCTGGAACTTGCAACAGAGTGGTGATGGTAAATGTGTAAGAAAAAAAAGTGGAAGGTATCCTAAGTATGCTGCTAGCAGATCAATTCTGTTCTGCTGTCGCTGAGTGGGTAGAGAATAATTTTACAAGGGGTGTTTAAAGGTTTTGTAATGGAAGTGTCTTGCACTTGAAGACTAAATCTTGAAGTCATTTCCTAGTTGCTTAACTAATGACAGACCATTTACAGTTGACAGTCTGGCCTCACAGTCATTAGCACTGCTAGTTTATTTTAACTGAAAAGCAAGAAACGAAAACAAAACCCCTCTATTTTCTTCACGAGTTTCTTCACGATATTTGTATTCAAGGACATACACATTTGTGCTCTTCTCCCTCGTCCCCACGCCTTTTTTTTCTTCTTATTTTTTAAAACAAATCCATCTTTTCAGAACAGATGTTGCTGTTCTTGTGATATCCACACGATGGCACGCAGTGACGTCTTTTTCAACATCTGTTGGTTTGGATAAAAGGTTTACAATTTCAGTAATACCTTGAGAATTACTAAGTCAAGAAAGTATTTGTTTAATAACTGTGTGGTTAAGTATTTTCACAGAAGTCTTGCCTACAGCTTTTATCTCATTCTCTCAAACAGTTGTAACATTAATAATTTTTATCAGTTATCGTGATAGGCTGCCATGATCCAGCTAAAATATTAGCCATCGAAGGAAATTTTTGTGAGACTTATTGCATATTATGTCCTCATTTTTCTTTTGTTATTAAGTATACTAGTTCATATTGGAGAGGGGGGTGGATCTTAAGTAGCATTTAATTACTTCTACTGACATTTATAGTAGTTAACTCTACTAAAATTTAGTAGGGTTAGTAGACATGTTTCTTCCAAAAACATAATCAAATTTTAGTGATGAACATGTCTTCTAGTATTGTTAGTCAAAAGAACAACTATTTAAGAGTTCCTACCTCCAGTGAGAAAACTCAAGTACTATTTCAGGCAGCTAGAGAAGAAATTCTGTTCCCTAGTTATGCTGCTTTAACTATAGTTATTGTAAGCGAAAAGTATTTTTCTTTTTTTCTAGAGCCACAGACACCAGAATAAAAAAAAGAGAGCATGTGTTATGTCACCTGTGTAGGGCCCATGTCAGGTTACCTAACTGAACACAAGCTTTGAAGACCCATCATACTAACCAACATTTAATGCAGAGTGGAACATACTTTGTTCATCTTGATTTGCAGTAAAACATAAGACTTCTATCACATCACAAGCCTGTGCCAGAGTCCCTGTCTCTTACTACTGTGCTGCAAAAGCCTGCATTCCTATGCAAGGCTTAAGGTGAGAGCAGGAATATCCTGTTTCCTTCATGTGGTGTGGAAAAACAGCAGAACCATATCTGCTGCATACTGAAATATTTTAGGGCTGTCTCAGCCAAACTGGAAATTCTGGTTACACCAGGCTCAGTGAAATATTCAGGAGCTGACTCAGAAAAGAGTGACATGTAGTAAAACTAGTAGCATTTTAGCCAGTTCTTGGAAGTTTCCATTCCAGCATGACAAAACACTCATTGATTCAGGAGTTCAATTCAAGGACGCTCTGGCACTCCTTATTTTTAGTATGCAGAAACCAGGTGATGAAATCACAGATATGTACAAAACACTCTTGCTAGAATGTCTAACAAATACCTGCTTTGAAAGTACTTTTTCTGTATTTTAGTCGGGAATAGAAAACCACATAAGTTATTCTTTTACTTTTTTTTTAAAATTACCTTTATTTTTAGTCTGAAGTTTTGTTCTAGTTGAATAGACCACTTTCTTCTAGGAAAAATACCTGCACATCAGTATGATGGTACTGAGACTCTTAGATTACAGTGAAGCAACAGGTACTATGTCTGTTTAATAAGGCATAGCTGATATTATCTGCTAAACATCTGATAATTATATAAAATTCTAAGAACTATCATTTGTATGTTAGTAAACTGTGTGAAAGACAAAACTGGTGTATTTCAGATATGTATTTGCAGAAATATTACATAAAAATTTAGAACTTGATGCTTTTTGAAAGCTTATGTCAATTCTCAAGAATTCCTCCAGCTTTTGAATCCCTATTTCTCTTTCTGATGTCTTTTCTCCACACCAAATCCTCAGTTAGCTCCTTGCAAAATACAAAGTGTTGTTTTCAGCTAGCTTCCCATTATCTCTGCACAGCATTGTATTGTGCCATGTGGACATGCTTCATGTTTAGTTCTCAAAAATAAGCCTTTAAATGCATTTCAAATCCTTCCCTCTTTGTCCATTTTCCTAGGTGTCCATTTTAATAGGTGTCTCAGATTAAATATCTGTAATTAACTGATTAGGCTGGATAATATGATGGCCGTCTTAATTGCAGGTGTATTGTCACACTTTTTTTTTTTTTTGTAGTGACAGTTGGCCCAGATCAAAATGTTTGTGACCAGTCTGTCCCTTATTATAAAAGCAACCTTCAGTTACTTGTATGACAAATTTTGCAGGAGAATCTTACCTATACAGACTTTGGCAGCACAAGAAAAGTTATTCAGGGCAAGGCAGCTCAGGCAGCTTACCACATTGAAGATAACAAAATGAGGTTCTCGTATGTTTGACAGATTCTGGTCCAAAGTATCTTGCATTTCTCAGCAATCAACACACATTGCTATCAGAAGTCTCACAATGGAATGTAGAAGAACAAGACTGGGAATCTAGGTGAGAGGTTAGAAGATGTTTACTGTATTGTCATGATGTTTGCAGATGAATAGATGTTAAGCAACTCAGAGGTCAGTGTCAAGCTACTTCTACAGAAATGGCGTGCAAGAAATGTAGAAAATGGTATGCAAGAAATGTGTTACAGGAAGTAACTGAGACAGATGAGATCTTTTAAGAAAGTAATAAACAATGGGACGCACAATGGATTTTTCAGCTCATTAAATTTAAGAAATAGCAGGAATAACTTAACTACAGATTTTGGTGAATCTGCATAATATCTGCTTCTTGTGAGTTGTAAAGCAAACAAAAATTAGATACCAAAATATCTTCTGACCTAGAACTTAATATGACTTGGCTCTTGTTCTCTGCTTTTCATGGGGAAGAATAGAAGACAAAGGTGCTAATGGTTTATAGAAAAAGGCAATCACTCAGAGGGAAAAGCCTGTTAGAAGGGCATAACCTCAAATGGGAATGAGTATGGAGATAAAAGGAGCAGATATTTGATGTTCATGAAGCTTCTTAAGTTTGGGAACACTTTACAAAAGAAAGTAAATCAACAAAAGAAAGGCTTTGTCAAAACTGTTTGTCTTTACTGCAGGAACTGATTTCACAACAACATAAAGATTGAACCAGTAACCACTGAATTAATTCATGGAAATGCCATGAAGAACAGTACTCTCTCAAAACCACAGGAGATGTACTGGCCCAGTGGTAGATTTTCCTTTTTTTATGTCCAGGAATACCCTGCTTAGGCACTGACCTCTATTCTCTTTACAGAAGAGATTTTGCTAGTTTTCAGCCTATGAAGGATAAAAGTTTTTCACCGATGCAGTAACATCAGAAAAAGCAGAAAACTAAAATTATTGTCGTAGTGACTGACATTGCAGGGGGGATGTAATGAAGGAAGTAGCTACAATGTTTTTCCTTGCATGCTAATTAGAATTTTTAAGATCATTTACTTATTTCCTTCTCTGGGCTTGCTGTTCCAGCCTTTATCACAGAGTATGCAACAGGTGACCAAACAAGAAAGATTCTGATGAAAATTTCTCATTGCTAAAAGAAACCTGTAGTTGTAATACTCCTGCTGCCAGCAATACGTGATGCATGTTCAAGGTATACCTGCATTTGTGACAGCACTGCTGTCTGTATAAGGCAGTGCTCTATTTAACAGCAATATTCTTAATATTGCCTATTGAAGAAATAGCCTTAATCATCACCCGTGTCTGCCACTGCAAAGAAATCCTTCTCTCTTCAAATGTGCCATTTGAGTGCAAACTCGTTTTCTTAACACCAGAATTATTTGCACAACAGGAATGGAAAAGTGTTAGCCGTAATTTCCTTGATTTTTGGACTCGATCCCATTTGCCATGCACACATCCCAGTAGTCCTGCAAGCAGTCTTTGTGAGACACAACAGTGCTGAGGGCAGAAGAATAAGGCTGCATCAGTCTCCCAAAAATTGCCTCAGTATGGGCAGAGTGCCGTCACTTGTCCTTGCTAGTAAGCCTAGCTGGGTGCTGCCCTACTAATTTTCCCAGCCAAACCAAAGCTATGAACACAAGAGGCATGTACAAAGAAGAATCCCAGAAGTAATGCAAGGCTTGCTCTGAAAAACACAGCTGGTATGTTTGTTGCTTAAATCAATTATATTGTGGAAACATAATGCTGTGTGCTGCATTTCAGTTTTCCCAGTTCAGCTGCATCCAAATGCAATGAAAACAAGTTATTTTTCTCATTGGGAGTTACAATTAAAAATCATTCTTTCCTCCCCCCTGCTCCTCAAAAAAAAAAAAAAAAAAAAAAAAAAAAAAAAACAAAAAAAAATCACCCCAACAAAAAAAAAAAAAAAAATACACCAACAAAAAGCTTCCCATCCAAACCAAAGAAAACCTAACAAAACCCCAAAACTCAGAATTGTTACAGGACATCTCCTGTTCCACTTACTTTCTCAAGGGTATCCTGAGCTGCAGAGGTTCAAAACAAGTTATCTAAATCAGTACTAGCTTCATGTGGAGATGTTCTAACCAGTTTTTCCACATTATTAATATCCCTACCTCCTGCACATGGATTGCTCATTTTGCCCCACACTGTTTACCTTGGCAAAGAAATAGCAGTGGGAACCCATAATTTATGCTACAAAACAGGTTGAGCAGAAAATTCAGTAGAGCCTGCTTTACATAACAGAACTAATTACCCTCAAAACTAAGGTTTTTCATAGCCATCTTCAGCGTAGTATCAGACACATTTAATAAAAAGATTAACACAATTCTTCATTGCCTAAAAAATAAACCAGAGATTTGTGAATGCTGTCAACCCTGTACTTGCACGTGTACTTGGCAGCCAGAATGTACTAACATGGAACAGATATTTTGAGATATTGCAAATATCTCACTCAGTTAGTGAGAAAGGGCACCATATCCTGGGGTGGTCTGAATGATCTTCTACTTCCCTCCTTGACAGCAGCAAAGAAATAGTATTTTCTCACACCAGACAAGTGACTTCAACTATCATTAACTGTCTCTGCAGATAAGTAAGGAAGTGGCACAAAACTACCCAAAATGTTTTATCTGATGCCAAGAATATATAAAACAAAAAACAACTGAACAAACTAACATCATCTTCTTTTCAGGAGAAATCAAGCCATGGAAGAGAATCTGTATAAACATGTGTTTTGATCCACATGTTTGTTTTTATGCCAAATATTTAATAAATGTTTACAACTCATAGAAGGCCTATAAACTAGAATATAAGCTTCTGAATCTGTTGCCTTGTGAAAGAACTTAGATTCATAAAATGGTTTGGGTTGAAAGGGATCTTAAAAATCCTCTAGTTCCAGCCTCTAGCATGGGAGGGGACACCTTCCACTTGACCAGGTTACTCAGAGCCCCATCCAACCTGGCATTAAATACTTACAGGGATGAAGCATTCACAGCTTCTCTGGGCAACCTGTTTCAGCACCTCAGCAGCCTCACAGTAAAGAATGACTTCCTTATATCTAATATATATCAAGAGTTTTACACCATTTCTCCCCATCCTATCACTAAATATGCCTGTTAAATCACTCTTACCCTTTTTTTATGAGCTTGCTTTAGGAATTGAAAGGTTGTTCTTAGGTCTCTCCAGAGTCTTCTCTTCTCCAGCCTGATCACCACCTCTCTCAGCCTGTCATTCACAGGAGAGGTGCTGCAGCCCTTTGATCATCAAAGTGGCCCTTCCTTGCATTTGCTACAAAAGGTCCTTATGTTGGGGGCCTCAGAGCTGGATGCATCACTCCATAAGAGTCTCATAAGAGCAGAGTAGGAGGGCAGAATCCCACCCCTTGCCCTGCTGGCTATGCTGCTTTTGTTGTAGCCCAGGATAAAGTTGGCTTTCTGGGCTGCAAGCACACGTGGCTATGTCACTTAAAGTTTCTTGTCAGACAACACACTCAAGTTCTTTTCCGGGCTGCTGTCAATCCATTCTCCTCCCAGCCTGTATTTGTGCTTAGGATTGCCCTGATCCAAGTGCAGGACATCATGCTTGGCCTTGTTAAACTTAATAAGGTTTGCACGGGCCCACCTCTCAAGCCTATCAAAGTCCCTCTGGATGGCATCCCTGCCCTCTGGTGTGTTGATAACACCATATAGCTTGGTGTTGTCAGCAGACTTGCTAACTTAATACCAAATGACCCAGAAGTTTGATATATTTTGAAAAATCTTTTAAAAGCTGTGAAATAACACACAGCATCAGCAAATACAGTTACACTTTTTTTAGTCTTCCAGTCTACCACACTCCCCTGTTTCTGACACCTCACTCTCCACGTCACTCCTGAATCAACAACTCAAAATCCTCCAGAATGTTGAATTTAGAAACAAAGAAACAAGCAAATTTTGTAAACATGGCACTTTGACCATTTCCCTGGGGAGTCTGTTCCAGTGCCCAGCCACCCTCTGGATGAAGAATCTTTTCTTGCTAACCAACCTAAATCTCCCCTGACACAACTTCAGGCCATTCCTTTGGGTCCAAAGAGAAGAGATCAGTGCCTGCCCCTCACCCTCAGGAAGAAGTTGTAGCCTGCAATGGAATCTGTCCTCAAGTCTCCTCCAGGCTGAGCAGACCAAGTGACCTCATCTGCTCCTCATACAGCTTTCCCTCAAGGCCCTTCAACCATCTTTGTGACCCTTCTTTGGACACACTCTAACATTTTAATGGCTTTCCTGTATTGTAACTCCCAAACCAGCCCCCAGCACTCGAGGCGAGGCTGCCCCAGCTCAGACCAGACAAGAACGGGCGGCCGGGTTTTCAGGTTGTACTGACTGTTCTCTTT
>NW_024498731.1:0-7687 GCF_017590055.1 Onychostruthus taczanowskii
GCAGCCTCAGCACAGATCAAGCTGCCCCCTCTGCCAGCAACCCCAGCAGCCTCTGGATCTTTTCCCAGAGGCAGAGCACGGTCCGCAGGCCACGTAGGCAGCAGCCACCAAGACCTAGTGCCACCGTCTCCATGGGGCACTATGGGTGCTTATGGGGCCAGGGAAACTCCTTCCCCGGACGGCTCAGCTGAAGGGCTCTGGCAAGGGTCAGCAGCAAGGCCGGGTCAGCGCCTGCCACCCCTGAGACGTGCGGGTGGCTTGCCGCTCCGCACAGGAACCCAGCCTGCCTGGAACCACCTGGAGCTCACCGAGGTGGACGAGCTCACTGAGGTGCAGGAAGAGCACGGTGGCAAAACCTACAGAGACTCATTTAGAGGCCTTGCCCCGTGCCTGCTTGAAGAAAGGTCCACCAAGTTCACCGGCACTCAGGAGCGGTCAAGTCTCTGCCAAGAGGCAGATGCAGAGGCCCAGGTGATGAACAGAGCTCCCAGTTTGAACAAAGACTCCACCACAGACACTGGAAACTCCTCTGAGCTCCTGTCTCCTGACCGGTTGCCAGAGCAGCAGTCTGTGTCTGACAAGTCACAGGGCCGGGAGACTTCTCCAAAAGAGCCAGAGGACAAGTGGGAGGAAGAAGAACTCCCAGAAACAGAGGCTCCAGGAGACAGGGACAGCGACCCACAGGGTACCTCGCTTCCCCCTCTCAAGGAGGAAGAGTCAGAGGCAGGAACTTCGGACCTGGACAAAGATCCCTGGGATGAGGGGCACAATGAGTTTTTCCCCATGTCAGAGCCTGGGGAAACTTCATGCTTCTCACCTTCTCCCCCATCTGGAAGCTCCTGTGAGGAGAGGGGAACTCATCAGCTGCCTGAGCAAACCGCACATGATGGCAAGCTGCCATGCACGGGGCCTGAAGATGCTTTGAAGCATTTCCTGAATATGGAGGAAGAGGAGCTGGAGAAGTTGGAGGATGGCATCCTCACTTCCCTGGATGCAGAAAGCCCCTTGGTGCAGCACAGCCTTTGCAGCTGGACCAAAGACTGTACAGGGGAGACCGAAAACTACGCACAGCTCGTGCCTCCAGACCTGTTTGAAGAGCTGTGGTCTCTCTTTAACAAGCAGGATGTGCAGTCCAGGGACACTCAGCTAGACCAGCTACTGGCAAAGTGGGAGGAAGAAGAGCTCCCTGACAGAGGAGAGGACACTGCAGGAGAGGGGGACAGTGAGGCAGAGAGCGAGTTGTGCCTCCCACTGCAAGAGGAGGGAGCAGAGCCAGCAGCTTCTCCCCTGGACAGTGACCCCTGTGAGGAGGGGCACAGTGAGCCTTTCCCCATGGCACTGCCAGAAGACTCAAAGATGTCTGCGGTTTGTGCCTCGCCTGCTGATACTGTGGAGGAGGTTGATGCTGTAGCCATGGAGGCTGGATATGCCCAGGCTGCCCCTCCCCGGGAAAAGCCCTGTGGGGCTGGTGTGCAGGCTGGGACTTGCCCGGTGCCTGCCCAGCCCCTAGCACACCAGGTCCCTGCTTCCACTGCTGGCATAACCACAGTCCCGCAGTCCCCGGCCCCACGGCGATGGCGCTCCATGGCCAAGAGGGCCCGGCGGGCCCTGCGCGGGCTCTTCTCCTTCAGCTGCCTCAGGGGGCAGCCAGAGGAGTGAGCCCGGTGCCAGCACCAGGCGGTTTCCTAAAGATGACTGCTCACCCACCGGCGACAATTTTTCAAAGGTAGGTCCTGCTGCCAGCCCTTATCCCTCACCCCCAAGCCAGCAGCAAGGTCGCAGCAAGATTGGAGAGATCAGGCTGAGGAAGGATGATAGCGCTGCCCTGTAGAATCCCACAGAAGCTGACTCCAGGCCCAGTCTGCATTGAGGGCTGCATTCCTCAGGCTGCATTAGGAGCTGAGGAATGTTCCTTGGGCCTCAGCATTGAAGGCAAAGGAAGGCATACCCATCCTCCTCTCATATGGAAAACGAGAAAATGCCTCCCTGGATACTGCCAATATGGAATGGAGAAAGGTGCTGGCCCTGGAACGCCAACACCTCCAAGAAACCACTGGCACCCCAAGCACAGCATGAGGAAGGACTGACAGATGCTGGGTTGGATGTACTTGGTAGCTCGAAGCTATCAGCTGCTAAAATCTGCGCTTGTTACTCTGGACAGACCCTTAGGCTTAAAGGATTTGGTGCAGACACTAAACAGGAAGCCAGGATGCTGACGCCACCATAGGAGAAGAATGGCTGGAAGGAGTTAAGAATGATGAAAGTTACATGGATGATCAGTGTAATATATTGGTCACTGCTTAGTTTTAGCAGGGGCTGAACAGTAATCTCCATGTCTGTTATTTCCTTCCAGTCTGACATCATCAACCTGCCTTAAAATAACATTTAAAATAGGTTTTATTTTGTTTTCCAGTAAAGGATAGAAAAGAAGTAAATCTGCCCTTCAGCAACAAGCTTATTGCATGTAGTATTCTAACTTTACATCATCTCAGCCTAATCTCTTTAGACTTTGATTGCATTTTCCAGATGTAAGCACTTGCTTTTAGCGAGCTTTCTAGATTGGTATTTCAAATGATCTGCCTATGTCAACTGTTTTTACTTTAAATTGGCTTTCAAAATCCTTCCAGGTGTACTTCAAAGTAATTGGTGTGCTTGCTATCATCTTAGATTCATGCTTATTAGAGAAATTATGCTTTCTTTTGCATGTGATTTCCCATACCTAGGAAAGCAATATTAAAATATGACAGGATGGCATAGCATCTGGCTGTAATGCCAGTTTATTTCTTGCAGTGTGGTTAATTGTGAATTTCTTGGATTGGGAATAAAATGTCCTGTAAAGAAGGTGTGTACTATCATATTTTTCCAAGCTACTTTCTGCAGTCTCAAAAAAAAAATGATCATGAATAGATTCTTTCATCTTTATTATTATGTTTCTAAATACTGTTATTTTCAGGTAATGGTATATTCAAAATGCAAAAACCATTTATTAATGTTCCACCATGCCTCACACTGGCTGGGCTTGGTCCCTTGGTTCTCCTCTCTGGGCTTTGTGATCCCACTCACAATGATCTGCTCCAGAACCTTGCTGGGCCCTGAGGTCAGGCTGACAGGCCTGCAGTTCCCTACATCCTCCCCACAGCCCTTATGAGCATGGGTGTCACAGTGCCACCTCCAGCCAAGTGGGACATCGTGACTAGCCATGACTGAGAATAAAAGGATGGAGTGAGCTCTTTTGCCAGCTCCCTGAGCACACTTGCGGTGCTCCCAAACAGCTCCACAGACTTGTCAGTGTTTCAGTGGCTCTGCAGATCACTAATGACATCCACCAGGACTGCAGGGGGTCTGGTCTGCTCCTCATCCTTGTCTGTTGGGCTCAGGGGACTGCTTGTCATCTGGAGAACTCATCTGCCTCTCGAAGACTGATGCAAAGAAGGCATTCAATAGCTCAGACATTTTTGCATCCTTCATAGCCATATTTTGGTAACATATCCAATGAAAAACTGAGATTTTCTTTCACCTTCCTTGGTTGTTAAAACGTGCAAAAAACCACTTTTAATTGTCTTTTACAGTAGCGGCCAGATGAAGTGCTAACAGAGCTTGTCCTTTCCTGATGAACTTTCGACATAAGGAAGAAGCCAAGGGTGGGGACACATGGTGGGCTGGGTGGGAAAAGCAGTTTGGCAGAGCAAAGGGCTTCTTTGGGCATGTTTAGGAGAGGAACACACAAGGTGGGAAAAGGGAGAGCAGCAGATCCTTGGGAGAGGAACAAGCATAGGAAAAGTCGAGGGGCAAAGGCCTAAAGCAGGCCTTTGCGATCACGGATGCCAAGTCTCTCCGTGACAAGGGGTGGCCATGCCCACCAGGCCTTTGTGACTGCAGTTGCATTGCACCCAGAGGCCATTGTGACACGGGTCCATGCCGTGACACAGAGGGCTCTTGTAGGGCCAAACCCCTCATGTTGTCACTCTCAGGAGAGCAGCTCTCTGAGGAGGAAGCAGTTCTCTCATGAGGCAGCAGCTCCTCAGGAGGAAGCAGCTCTCCCGGGTGCACTTGGCCAGTGTTCGTCAGAGCACCGCCAAGATGTTCAAGAGACAGGAGGAAAATGCCCACTACCAGTCCCGTGAGGGGCAGCCGCTGCTGTCCAAGCGGCGACAGGTGAGGGATGGGAATGGAGGGAAAGGCTGCAGTGGGACCTGGGGGAGGGCTGGGGGCAGAGACCGCCAGCGAGGCCTGGCTCCAAGCCTTGCTCTGGGGAGGAGATGGTGCCAGGATGACCTGGGTGAAGGAATACCCCAGAGACGGTAAGCAAAGCTGGGAACCCAGCTCGGCCTGGCAGATGTGGTCAGCATTGCCCTTGGGGCCGGATTGGGGCTTGCCACCGTGAGGGGGTAGTGTGTGCCCGCACAACCACCTGAATCTCTTGCCTCCCTCTGCTTCCCACAGGTGCCCCAGCGGCTGCCACAGGCAGCAGCAGAGGTCACATGGGTGACCGTCACGCCCCTCCAATGGGACAGACCGATCCCCAGACAGGACGCATCACGGAGACCCACAGGACATGAAACAAAGGAGGAGAGCCTGGAGGGAGGGCACTCACTGCCCCTCGGTGGCACAGTTACACGGCCAACAAAACTGTCCGTGTCAGACCTGCCGCCTCTCCATGGCCCTCCACTGACAGTGACACCTCCGTGGCAGCGCAGCGCTCAGCTACCAAGGGCAGCCTCAGCACGGATCAAGCTGCCCCCTCTGCCAGCAACCCCAGCAGCCTCTGGATCTTTTCCCAGAGGCAGAGCACGGTCCGCAGGCCACGTAGGCAGCAGCCACCAAGACCTAGTGCCACCGTCTCCATGGGGCACTATGGGTGCTTATGGGGCCAGGGAAACTCCTTCCCCGGACGGCTCAGCTGAAGGGCTCTGGCAAGGGTCAGCAGCAAGGCCGGGTCAGCGCCTGCCACCCCTGAGACGTGCGGGTGGCTTGCCGCTCCGCACAGGAACCCAGCCTGCCTGGAACCACCTGGAGCTCACCGAGGTGGACGAGCTCACTGAGGTGCAGGAAGAGCACGGTGGCAAAACCTACAGAGACTCATTTAGAGGCCTTGCCCCGTGCCTGCTTGAAGAAAGGTCCACCAAGTTCACCGGCACTCAGGAGCGGTCAAGTCTCTGCCAAGAGGCAGATGCAGAGGCCCAGGTGATGAACAGAGCTCCCAGTTTGAACAAAGACTCCACCACAGACACTGGAAACTCCTCTGAGCTCCTGTCTCCTGTCTCCCCACACCAGTGCTCAGTAACCAGTCTGCACTTCTCCAGAAGTGCCCCGTGGGTCCCCAGCTGGCTGAGACCAAATACAGTCTAAGCAGAGAAGCAGAAGTCAGATGTCTGCAGAACCTGCTGAGCAAGGGCACCAGTGCTGCTGTCCCACCTGTTTATTGATGGGCAAAACACTCAGGACTGGCTGTGCTGCCGTGAGAAAGCATCTTTGCAAGAACACCCTGCTCCTCTGAGAGGAACCAGTCAGGCCCCCTGCCATGGCAGTGACAGGTCAGTGTCACTCAGAGCCAGCCACAGCCATGACAAAGTTGTTTCACACTCAGCCCTTCCACTCATTTTGCACAGGGTCACCCAACACCTTTGCTCCAGCCATGGATGTATAAATAATTTTCCTTTGGTGACTGAGACAGGTTTTTTAGCATCATCAATAATTGCATCCAGGTGTCCACAAAAAGCCACCCAAATGCAGGGATCACACAAGTGAACCACATCCCCAGAATATTTTTTGTCCTTTGTTAAGTTATATTGAACACATAGACAACAGCTCTGGCTCAAAAGGCTCCTAACCAGGAGTATCATGCACCCTCGTCCTGTTTTTCACTCTACCCTAAGCATGTGCTACTGGCAAAGTGGGAGGAAGAAGAGCTCCCTGACAGAGGAGAGGACACTGCAGGAGAGGGGGACAGTGAGGCAGAGAGCGAGTTGTGCCTCCCACTGCAAGAGGAGGGAGCAGAGCCAGCAGCTTCTCCCCTGGACAGTGACCCCTGTGAGGAGGGGCACAGTGAGCCTTTCCCCATGGCACTGCCAGAAGACTCAAAGATGTCTGCGGTTTGTGCCTCGCCTGCTGATACTGTGGAGGAGGTTGATGCTGTAGCCATGGAGGCTGGATATGCCCAGGCTGCCCCTCCCCGGGAAAAGCCCTGTGGGGCTGGTGTGCAGGCTGGGACTTGCCCGGTGCCTGCCCAGCCCCTAGCACACCAGGTCCCTGCTTCCACTGCTGGCATAACCACAGTCCCGCAGTCCCCGGCCCCACGGCGATGGCGCTCCATGGCCAAGAGGGCCCGGCGGGCCCTGCGCGGGCTCTTCTCCTTCAGCTGCCTCAGGGGGCAGCCAGAGGAGTGAGCCCGGTGCCAGCACCAGGCGGTTTCCTAAAGATGACTGCTCACCCACCGGCGACAATTTTTCAAAGGTAGGTCCTGCTGCCAGCCCTTATCCCTCACCCCCAAGCCAGCAGCAAGGTCGCAGCAAGATTGGAGAGATCAGGCTGAGGAAGGATGATAGCGCTGCCCTGTAGAATCCCACAGAAGCTGACTCCAGGCCCAGTCTGCATTGAGGGCTGCATTCCTCAGGCTGCATTAGGAGCTGAGGAATGTTCCTTGGGCCTCAGCATTGAAGGCAAAGGAAGGCATACCCATCCTCCTTTCATATGGAAAACAAGAAAATGCCTCCCTGGATACTGCCAATATGGAATGGAGAAAGGTGCTGGCCCTGGAACGCCAACACCTCCAAAAAACCACTGGCACCCCAAGCACAGAGAAGCACAGCATGAGGAAGGACTGACAGGACACTGCTGGAGCCAAGTGTCTTGGATTGTCTTCTGTTCAATCTCTCCCTCACCCCCTCTTTTTCCCTCCCTGTTGTCCCGCCTTCGTCTTTCCTATCCCTCTCTATCATCTCTCTACTCTACATTCTTTGTTAAATAAAATCTCCATTGTTAACTTTGGTACACGGTCTCCTTGGCACCTTAATTGGCGCATCGGCATCTCTCACTACTTGCATCTTAACAGGGTCACACAGCACTCGAGGTGTGGCCACTCCAGTGCCCCCAGCACAGAGGGACAGTCACCACCCTCATCCTGCTGGCCTCACACCACCCATCATGCTTGCCCACATTCCCCTGCAGAGCCTTCCTACCCTCCAGCACATCGACACTCCCACCCGTCTTGGTGTCATCACAAATTTACTACTGAGGGTACCCTCAATGTCCTTGTCCACATCTGCAGGACAGACACTGGACAGGACTGCGCCCAGGGGACACCACTAGTGACCACATGCCAATTCAATGTGGCTCCATTCCCCACTACTCTTAGGACATGGCCATCCTGACAGCACTTAAGCCAGCCAAGAGTGCCCCTGCCCAAGCCCGGGGCTGACGGCTTTTTCAGGATTGTGCTGTGGGAGATGGAGTCTAAGGCTTTGCTCAAGTCCAGACAGACTCCATGCCCTGCTTTTTGCTCAGCCCCAAGGCAGGTCACTTTCTCCTCAAAGGACATCTCGTTGCTCAGGCAGGACCTGCCTTTCCTAAGCTCACACTGGCTGGGTTTGGTCCCTGTGTTCTCCCCTCTGGGTTGTGTGATCCCCCTCATGATGATCTGCACGAGAACCATGCTGGGCCTCAAGGTCAGGCTGACAGGCCTGCAGTT
>NW_024498732.1:0-2728 GCF_017590055.1 Onychostruthus taczanowskii
CCTTCTTTCAGTAAAAGGCCAGATGGTATTCATAGATTTATCCCACAACCTGATTACTTTCTTCTGGACTTCTTTGTTCCTGTGGTCTTTGGTTGTGTCCGGATGTTCAGTTTGTCTTGAACCTTCTTTCAGTAAAAGGCCAGATGGTTTTCATAAAAATATTCCATACCAGATTACTTCATCTGGGCTTCTTTGCTCCTGTGGTCTTTGGTTGTGTCTGGATGTACAGTTTGTCTTGATCTTCATTTGTATAGATACTTGTCCCCTGCATCATGATCATATACAAGTCCTAGTGGCAAAATATAATTTCTGTGATTGATTGTCACGTGGTACTCAGAGTCCACGTGAATACTGGAAAGAAAAGAGTGTGCAAGAATTCCCACCTTCCCACTGGAAAGGTTTAGCATTATTTTGATGGAAATATCACATTTGCCCACAGCTCAGGTCCATCCCTCTTTCTTCCTCCATTTGTTCCCATGAAGACTGCAGCTCTAATGCTCGTGTACTCTAAAAGAATGGCAAACCATTGCTGACTGCTCATCTGGGATGGCATGAAATGGACAGGCGTGCAGCAGAAACAGCAGCCATGTATGAGACCCAGGCACAATGGAGAGGAGATTGCCTTGAGGTTTCCCTTAGTCTAAGGCTGCCCTTAGAGCCAGTCCTGCAACCCAGCAGCATGGGTGCTTTGTTGAGAACAAGTTAAAAATGGCTTACATCTGGAGGTCTTGGAGGGGATGACTCATATTCATGTCCTTCCTGCCCACTGGCATGCTGATTCATCTCAGGCTATGAACAAAACTGTGACAAACAAGATCTTTCAACAATTCACAAACAACTGCATGAGAAGCACGGGGCAGTGAGATAATGTTTCCTCAGTAAAGAGCACCAGAGCACAGGACACGCTCAGGGGATAAATAACCACACAGGGGATAACATTGGGCATAATATTCAACATCTCCTAAGCTGGATGCAATAATGCTGTGTCATTTGGAACAATGACAGCATCCTCTTGACACCTGCCCATGAGAATGACCTTGCAGAGGTCCGTGCAATATCTAGGGCACCAACCTCCTCTTTGCTCCAACTGCCCTAAGACCCAACAACACCTCCAGGACAGAAATGCTAAAATCCAAGCAGGTATTTGAAACCATCTCTTGCACTGTAAGGAAAGGCAGAGCTCATGAAGGAGTTGAGTTTGGTTGATCTGGTTGGGGCAGAGAAAGGGAGGGGTAAACATCCCCATGGAGCTTTTCAACCAATCAATAGTTGGTGCAGTGCCTCACCTCTCCTGCTTTCTGACATCCCCCTGATACTCCCATCCAAAGACCCAACTCCCACTCACCATTTCATGCTTCTCCATGAAAAATCCCTGCATGCACTATCAGCAGACTGCCCAATGTCAGGGTTAGTGCTCCTTTTAGGATAAGATTCTCTTCCTGCTAATACATGCAGGACCTGCAAAGCAGAAGAGATGATGGCATTTCTCTTGGGCTGACTCAGACAAACTGGCTGGGGCCCAGAACATCCAGGCTTTGGCACACACCTGGGAAGCTGGCCTTCAGGGCACTGGAGCTTCCATACCTTCTCTACCAGCTGCATGGCAAATAAGGCAGCTTCTGGCTCTAAGGCTGCACTTAAAACGAGGTACAGAGGGGAATCCTGCTTTTGCTTTCTAAGGCTACCACCTCATCTGCCAGAGCATTTGCTGGAAATGCCAGGACAAAGTGGAAGATTTCTACTGGCTTGATGCTAAGACCAAGGAGCCTGCCTGGTCTGAGGCGTCATTCTTTGTCTGAAGTAAGTTGTGCCACTGGGTCACACTGTGCCATGGTACTCGGCTGCAGCAGGCTACATGGGGATGCTTATTCCTTTCTTCATCTCCGCTGCTGCGTTGTCTTTGGGAACAGCTGGGAGGAAATTCAGATACCATGAAGGTTTGGGTAGCTGTGACACACACCACAGAGCTGTTCTGGGTAGTGGAACATTCATCAATTAGGAGTGTGCTGGGGAAAGAACTCAGACATGGTCCTTAGCAAGCGGGTTAGACATAAAGGAGAGGACAGAAAGAGGAAGACAAGCATTTGAGTTGCTGCCATAGCAGCATTTTGCTGCCAAGGATTGTGGACTAAAACTTTGCAGTAAGGAACATCTGCCTCAGCCTGCTGTCCTTCGCACAGGAGTTTCGAGTCTCTGGGTGTTTGGCACCTGCTGCTGAAGGCCAGAGGCTGTTGTGTAGCAAATGAGCTGGTCCTTTGAGAAACACTTATAGACTAATTCCCAGACCCCTGACCTTTATCACTGCAGACTTGCATCTCAGCCCCCTAAATTGTGAGCAACGCATGGAACAATCTGCCCTTTGGCTGGCCACCTTCTTTATCTGCCCCACTTTCTAAATGCTCCCTTGATTGCAAAAGCCATTGCCAACCTAAAGGCCCACAGGAAAGTTCCTTCCCGGTATTAGCAGTAGACCCAAACAACAGCTGGCAGAACAAGGAATAGAATAAGTAGTTTCATCCCCGCGAGGAAGTGGAAAATGCAAGCATACAACAGAATGTTTTTCATTTTTGGAGGTAGGATTTGGCCTGCTATCCTGGTACCCATCATAGGCGGACCATGTGGCATCAGGAAATGTACTCTGCTAACATCCAGTGCAAAAGTGAAACACAGAGGTGAAAGATCTATCAGTCAATATGAGCTGGACTGCAAAGATGATTTTGAACCTTGG
>NW_024498733.1:0-2704 GCF_017590055.1 Onychostruthus taczanowskii
TTTTTCCCCATTTTCCCCCTTTTTAACCCTTTTCCCCCATTTTGAACCCTTTTTTCCCCCTTTTTCCCCCATTTTCCCCCAATTTTTAATCAATTTTTCCCCATTTTTAACCCATTTTTTTACCCTTTTCCCCCCACTTTTTCCCCATTTTTCCCCATTTTCCCCCATTTTTTCCCTATTTTTTCCCCATTTTTCCCCATTTTTAACCCATTTTCCCCCATTTTTCCCCATTTTTCACCTTTTTTTCCCATTTTCCCCCATTTTTCCTCAATTTTTAATCAATTTTTTTCCCATTTTTAACCCTTTTTTCCCCCATTTTCCCCCATTTTCCCCCCTTTTTAAACCTTTTTAACCCATTTTCCCCATTTTTACCCTTTTTTCACCATTTTTCCCCATTTTCCCCTATTTTTAACCTTTTTTCCCCATTTTTAACCCATTTCCCCCCATTTTTCCCCATTTCCCCCATTTTCCCCCTTTTTTTCCCCCATTTTTCCCCATTTTTAACCCCTTTTCCCCCATTTTTAACCCATTTCCCCCCGTTTTTAACCCATTTTTAACCCTTTTCCCCCATTTTTAACCCTTTTTTCCCCATTTTTCTCCAATTTTTAATCAAATTTTTCCCATTTTTAACCCTTTTTTCCCCTTTTTCCCCATTTTTCTCCATTTCCCCCCATTTTTAACCCTTTTTTCCCCATTTCCCCTCAGGTGGAGGAGCTGCTGCCGCCCCCCGAGGAGATCGAGGCGCCCCCAGGTCTGACCCAAAATCCCCCAAATTCACCCCAAAATTTCACCCCAAAAATTCCCCTTAAAAACTCCACATTTCCCCCTAAAATCTGCCCCAAAATCCCCAAATTTTACCCCAAATTTGGTAAAAAATGCAGCAAAAATTACCTCAAAATTCACCCAAAAAATCATCAAAAATTGACCCAAAATTTGCCCCAAAAATCCCCAATTTTTACCCTAAAATTTGGTTAAAAATTCAACAAAAATTGCCTCAAAATTCACCCAAAAACCATCAAAAATTGACCAAAATTTGCCCCAAAATCTCCAATTTTTACCCTAAAATTTGGTTAAAAATTCAACAAAAATTGGCCCAAATTTCACCCAAATTTCTCCAAAATTCTCCTAAAATTTTCCCCAAAATCCCCAAATTTTACCCCAAATTTGATTAAAAAATCAACAAAAATTGCCTCAAAGTTCACCCAAAAAATCATCAAAAATTGACCCAAAATTTGCCCCAAAAATCCCCAATTTTTACCCTAAAATTTGGTTAAAAATTCAACAAAAATTGCCTCAAAATTCACCCAAAAATCATCAAAAATTGACCAAAATTTGCCCCAAAATCTCCAATTTTTACCCTAAAATTTGATTAAAAAATCAACAAAAATTGTCTCAAAATTCACCCAAAAAATCATCAAAAATTTCTCCAAAATTTGCCCCAAAATCCCAAATTTTTACCCCAAATTTGGTAAAAAATTCTTCAAAAAGTCCGTCAAAATTCACCTAAAAATCATCAAAAATTGACCCAAAATTTGCCTCAAAAATCCCCAAATTTTACCCAAAATTTGGTAAAAAATGCAGCAAAAATTACCTCAAAATTCACCCAAAAATCATCAAAAATTGACCCAAAATTTGCCTCAAAAATCCCCAAATTTTACCCAAAATTTGATGTAAAAATCAACAAAAATTGCCTCAAAGTTCACCCAAAAAATCATCAAAAATTTCTCCAAAATTTGCCCCAAAATCCCCAATCTTTACCCAAAATTTGATGTAAAAATCAACAAAAATTGCCTCAAAATTAACCCAAAAAATCATCAAAATTTGACCCAAAATTTGCCCCAAAATCCCCAATTTTTACCCTAAAATTTGATTTAAAAATCAACAAAAATTGGCCCAAATTTCTCCAAAATTCTCCTAAAATTGGCCCCAAAATCCCCAAATTTTACCCCAAACTTGCTGAAAAATTCAGCAAAAATTTTCTCAAAATTCTCCCAAAATTTGCCCCAAAATCCCCAATTTTTACCCCAAAATTTGGTTAAAAATTCAGCAAAAATTTGCTCCAAATTTACAAAAAATCCAGCAAAAAATCATCCAAAATTTACCCACAAAATCCCCAATTTTTTACCCAAATTTGTTGAAAAATTTGCTCCAAATTCCAAAAAAATTCACCCAAAATTTCATCCTAAAATTTGCCCAAAAGCCCCAAAAATTCCCCCAAAATCTGCCTCAAAATCCCCCATTTTTACCCCAATTTTGGTCCAAAATTGACCCAAAATTGCACAAAATTCCCCCAATGACCCAAAATTGCCCAAAATTCCCCCAAAATCCTCCCAAATTTTATTAAAATTGTCCCAAATTTTGTTAAATTTTATTAAAATTGCCCAAAATTGCCCAAAATTCCCCAAAATTCCCGTTTTTTTCCCCCTCATAGCGCCCCCTGGTGGCCACGCCCGAATCCATCACCCTGTGGGAGCTGCCCCAAAAATCCCCAAATTTGCCCCAAAAATCCCCAAATTTCACCCCAAATTTTGTTACAAAATCAGCAAAAATCGTGTCAAAATTCCAAAAAATTTCACCCAAAATTTCATCCTAAAATTTGCCCCAAAAACCCCCAAAATTTCCCCAAAATCTGCCTCAAAATCCCTGATTTTTATCCCAATTTTGGTCCAAAATTCAGCAAAAATTGACCCAAAATTGCACAAAA
>NW_024498734.1:0-2701 GCF_017590055.1 Onychostruthus taczanowskii
GAGTGAAACACCCTGAAACTGAGCCCCTCCAAAGTGTGACTGAACACCCCAAAGTGTGATTGAACACCCTTAAAGCTGAGTGAAATACCCTAAAGCTGATTAAACACCCCAAAAAACTGATTGAAATACCCTAAAATCTGATTGAACACCCCTAAAAGCTGATTAAAAACCCCTAAATCTGATTTAAAACCCCTAAAATCTGATTAAACACCCCTAAAGCTGAATAAACACCCTAAAACCTGATTTAAATGCCCTAAAATCTGATTAAAACCCCTAAATTCTGCCTAAAAACCTCCAAAGTTGGCTTTAAAACCTCCTAAATTCTGATTAAAAGATCCTAAATCTGATTAAACACCCAAAATCTGATTAAAACCCCTAAATTCTGCCTAAAAACCTCCAAAGTTGGCTTTAAAACCTCCTAAATTCTGATTAAAAGATCCTAAATCTGATTAAACACCCAAAATCTGATTAAAACCCCTAAATTCTGCCTAAAACCCTCCAAAATCTCTTTAAAACCTCTAAAATCTGATTCAAAGACCCTAAATCTGATTTTAACACCCTAATTTCTGTTTTAAATCTTCCTAAACCTGCTTAAAACCCCCAAAAATCTCCTTAAAACCCCAAAATCTGCTTAAAAATCTCCTAAATCTGCTTCAAATCCTGAAAACCTGATTCAAACTTCCCCAAAATTGCCCCTACAAACCCCAAAATCTGCTCCTAGAAATCCCAAAATCTGCCCCTACAGAACCCAAAACTTCCCCTAGAGACCCCAAAATCTGCCCCTACAGACCCCAAAATCTGCCCCTACAGACCCCAAAACCTTCAGCTTCAAATCCCAAACCCTAAAATCTTCTACAAACCCCAAAATCTGTTCCTACAAACCCCAAAATCTGCTCCTACAGACCCCAAAAACTTTTCCCTAGAAATCCCAAAACTTCCTCTATTAACCCCAAAACTGCCCCTACAGAACCCAAAACTTCCCCTAGAAACCCCAAAAGTGCCCCTACAAACCCAAAATCTGCCCCTACAAACCCCAAAATCTGTTCCTACAAACCCCAAAATCTGCTCCTACAGACCCCAAAAACTTTTCCCTAGAAATCCCAAAACTTCCTCTATTAACCCCAAAACTGCCCCTACAGAACCCAAAACTTCCCCTAGAAACCCCAAAAGTGCCCCTACAAACCCAAAATCTGCCCCTACAAATCCCAAAATCAACCCCTACAGAACCCAAAATCTGCTCCTGCAAACCCAGAAACTGCCCCTATTAACCCCAAAATGTGCCCCTACAAACCCCAAAACTGCCCCTATTAACCCCAAAATCTGCCCCTACAGAACCCAAAACTTCCCCTACATACGTAAAAACTGCTCCTACAAACCCCAAAACTTGTCCCTAGAAATCCCAAAATCTGCCCCTACAGAACCCAAAACTTCCCCTAGAAACCCCAAAATTCCTCTACAAACCCAAAATCTGCCCCTACAAACCCCAAAATCTGTTCCTACAGATGTAAAAACTTCCCCCACAAACCCCAATACTTTCAGCTATAAATCCCAAACCCCAAAATCTCCTACAAATCCCAAAATCGGCCCCTACAGAACCCAAAATCTGCCCCTACAAACCCCGAAACTGCCCCTATTAACCCCAAAATCTGCCCCTACAAACCCCAAAATCTGCTCCTACAGACCCCAAAACTTCCCCTACAAACCCCAAAATCTGCCCTACAGAACCCAAAACTGCCCCTATTAACCCCAAAATCTGCCCCTACACGCCTCCACCCCCCCAAGCCCGCGGGGGCTGCGCTGGCCGGGCCCCCCCAATTCCGGGGGGTTTCTGTGGTGGTTTTTTTTTGGGTTTTTTTTGGGGTTTTTGGGGTCTCCAGGTGCCTCACCTGAAGGCTAGAAACAGTCAGGCGCCGCGCGGCGTCGCTCGGGGCCGCGGCCGTCACCACGAAGGGGCTCTCGGGGATGTGCTCGTCGTTGAACTTCACCGACACCTCGTAGTCACCTGAGGGGGCTTGGGGTTAGGGGAGGGGGCTGCGACCCCAAAACCCACCCCAAAAACCCCAAAATCCAAAAAATCCCATCCCAAAAACCCCCAAAACTCGGCTTTGTCCCCTCTGTGTCCCCTCTGTGTCCCCTCTCTCGGGGCTGTGCTGTCGTTGAACTTCACCGACACCTCGCAGTCACCTGAGGGGGCTTGGGGTTAGGGGAGGGGGCTGCGACCCCAAAAACCCCCAAAATCCCCTCGTCTGGCCCTAAAACTCGGCTTTGTCCCCTCTCTGTCCCCTCTGTGTCCCCTCTCTCGGGGCTGTGCTCGTCCTTGAACTTCACTGACACCTGGCAGCCACCTGAGGGGGTTTGGGATTAGGGGAGGGGGCTGCGACCCCAAAAACCCCAAAATCCGCTCGTCTGGCCCTAAAACTCGGCTTTGTCCCCTCTCTGTCCCCTCTCTCGGGGCTGTGCTCGTCCTTGAACTTCACTGACACCTGGCAGTCACCTGAGGGGGTTTGGGATTAGGGGAGGGGGCTGCGACCCCAAAAACCCCAAAATCCGCTCGTCTGGCCCTAAAACTCGGCTTTGTCCCCTCTGTGTCCCCTCTCTGTCCCCTCTGTGTCCCCTCTCTCGGGGATGTGCTGTTGTTGAACTTCACCGACACCTCACAGTCACCTGAGGGGGTCTGGGGTTAGGGGAGGGGGCTGCGACC
>NW_024498735.1:0-1602 GCF_017590055.1 Onychostruthus taczanowskii
TGACATGTCCCTCTGTGTGTGTCCCCCTGTACTCACCCCCTGTCCTCTTGGTGACCACGACGTGAGTGTACAGCTCCTCCCTGTTGCAGTGTGTTGTCCTGGTGTGCCTCAGTTTCCCCTGTTCTTCCCCTGAACTTTTCTTCCCCAGGTACTGTGTCAATCACCTCTCCTTTCCCCCAACCTTGACCCCTGCTGGGCAGTGTCTATCAACCCAGAAATGCGGGAGCATCGAGTGATTGGTAGGTTCAAAGGATGCTCTCCACCCCCTGGGGGGCCATTGGCCAATCCAGGTGTCCCTCTCGCCTGAGACCCCCTCTCCCCATGCCTGGGTGGTGGTCCCTGTGTTCCCTCCCCTTCCCCTCTCCCCAGGTAAAAGGGCAAGCACACCATGCAGTGGGCAGTTCTGTTGGAGTTGTTGCAAGATTCAGGGGCCATGTGGCTCAAAACAAAAAGTCTGGATTAAAAACTCTCCATCAGGACCCACTCCTTCCTTCACCATCACCTTAAAGGTTTCTCCAGCTCAGGGAGGCCTGAGGAGTGACCCTCTTCAACAGCAAGCTCCAGCCGTAAGCACTGGAGCTCGGGGCATGCCTGGACTTGTCCCCACGTGCCCAGCTGTGACCACGGGTACTGAATAGCGACTCTGGAGAGAAAAGACCACAGGTGCCGCTATTTGGTCAGCAGCAGGAACCAGGCAAGCCAAGGCAGTCCCTTTCAGTAATATTGGTAACCTCCAATACTCCCTCTCCTCTGGGGGAACCGGGGGGGTCCGGCGGGAGGCCCTGAGGGAATAAAGCGGATGTGTGGGAGGGAGTGGGAGGTCTTGGGGTTGGGCTAAAAGGGGAGAATGTGGTTTGAGCCCCCCACTCACATTTCCTGCTGCTTCCTGGCAACTGCAGAGGAAAGAGTGGAAGGGTGACTGTGGGGTCCTCAAAGCCCTGACCCCTCTCAGGATTCCTGAACCCCCACAGGACCCCCCATGAAATAAATGGGCAGGAGATCTTTCTCCTTTTTAATGCCTTTATTAAAGAGATTCAGCTCAGGTGGGGAGAAATCGACGGGTCGCGCCCACGCCGCCGCTGTCCCCAAGAGTGGCACGGAGGAGGAGGGTGATGCAGCTCTGTCCGCTGGTCTGCAGGCAGAGCTGGGGACTGCGTCCTCACGGGAGATTCGCAGATTCCTACTTTTCAGTCCAACGCTCCGGGTCCCCTCCTTAGTGAACATCCTTTCAGGTCAGGGTGAGAAGCAAAAAAGATCCAAGCAGGTACTGGACTTCGCGCCCATCCTTAGACATCACCTAGGGTCCCCTAATTCTATATTGGTTCGTTGTTTTTAGGGGTTTTACTAGAAAACGGGAAAATTTTGGAGCGGTGCATTCCTCATCTGCATACGTGGTCTCAGGCCACTCCTATTTTCCTGATGCTGCAGTGTCCAGGTGTTGCTCCCGGGCAAGCATCAGGAGGACAATGGCTAAATCACCAACCATTAACGGGCAATTAAAGAACTCTTTACAATTAAGCTAATTTAACAGCAACTGGTCCCACCGGTTTTAGCTCTGTAACCTTAAACAAAAATAGGTAACTTTTTATTCATAACACTTGA